>NW_020625153.1:42769-74913 GCF_003573695.1 Papaver somniferum | reverse complement strand
CCTTCAGCTCAAACCTTCAATCCCATTTTCTTCCATCTGATTTCAGTAGAACCACTTATTCCATGGCCGCAACAGATTGCTCATCCAACTCCATAACACTATCACCTGCACTTGACTAACTGACTGAGCACCAGTAACTTCTCACTGCCTCAGTCCATATCTCTGTAATTATTCATTTAACTCCAGCTACTGCAAATCTTGGTCCCAATTCCATCACCTGCACCTCATTTGAACCTCCATTCACTTCGAACAAACCTTTTGAATCAGCATCACTGCCCATGTCCAACTGTAGCTGCAACATATGCACCACCTTTTCCTTCTGTAGCTTCTTGCCTGCAACAACAACTTCATACTATTCTCAAATTCATGCCTTGACAAATTCCTGCCACTGAATTGTTATCAACACAACCAATCTCCTTGTTTCTCTTCTCTGCCTCAATGCCACCGAACTGCAGCAATAAACCTTGGGTTCCTCCATGAGCATCATTCTTACCAGCTTCTGCATACTCAATATCTTCCCTGTACAGCATATAACAACACCAACTGCCCTTCTACATTGCAGCAGCAACAACTAACATTCATGTACAAGACCAGCAGCTCAAACTCATTTCCACTGCTTGCTTCCATATGGGTCCAACCAGTTCCTGCAATCTTGAAATGGGCAAGAACCCATCAAGTATCTACTCAAACCCTGACAACAACCCCATCGATCCATTGCATACACAACCAGATTTCTGTAACAATTTCATCTCTTCTCCTAGGTCTTCTGCTAATGCAATTTCTCCACCAAATTTCACCATCTTGATTCAAACAACCAAAACCCATTCTTAATCTTGTTCTAAATCACCACCATCACCACCATAAACCATCAACAAGCACCAATTTGTCCTCCAGCTGAACTCAACCCTGGATTCTTCTCGATCTGTTCTCAGCCACCAGTAAGAGTCCCTAACCTAAATCAGAGGCAAACCTATCAATTAATTCTTCATAAACTCTCGATATCAATTCAAAACAACTCCATCTTCTCGATTTCTCCTTGAGTTCTTCACGAATTCACAGTAGCCGTCTCTCTCTCTGTCTTGATTTCAGGCGAGGCTCGAAACGGAAAGAGAATCATTTCTCTTCATATTAAGGCCTGGTAATGATGAAAACTGCTATTGGCGCCCAGAAACTGGATACGGGCCACCAAATAAGGTAGCTTTGAACCTCTCTTTACATGTTGCTCTTTTTGCTCCGCCTAAGATGATTTCTCCTTCTTTTGCCTCCGAATAGCTCCGGAGTACCTAAATACTCAAAATCAAAAATAAGATACATAATATACAAGAAAACTCGCAAAGAAAGCATAAACAATAGATAAATATCAAGGTGTTTTAGACACCTATCATCGACATATAGAAGTTTCTCATCTTAGCATACCCTAATTCCGAATTCACACGCAACATGAAGAAATGTGTGAACTTTGGAAACTTGGTTTTTCTCTTGGGGTCGGTTATACCATGACTCTTAATATAAGTTGTGAGGGTTATATCATGCTCCCCAAGATAGGTTGTGATCGGTTACACCATGCTTTCCAATATAGCTTGTGATAAGTTACACCTTACTTCTCAAAGTAGATTGTGATCGGTTACACCTTGATTGCAAAAATAGTTTGTGACCGATTACAACTAACTTCCCAATGTATCTTGTGATGAGTTACACCTTGCTTCACAAAGTAGTTTGTGACCGGTTACAACTTGCTACACAATTTGTCTTGTGACAGGTTACACCTTGCTTCCCAAAACTAGTTAGGATCGGTAAACACATTGTCACACAATATAGTCTATGACCAGTTATACCTTAATTACTAACGTAAGTTAAGAAAAATTCTACCTTGTCATCTTGTATTGGTCATCCAATTGATATTCTAAAGAACCGGACCAACACATTTATAATTTCCCTTTCGATTATGAAACAAGTTCATACATCTACTTCCTTAAACCAATGTAATAATACATAGTTTCCTAGGTTGAAATCACATCTATACCCCACACATAATCAAGTAACTAGATACATAGATTATGTCGATGTCGTATTTACGAAGTTCAAAATATAAGTGTTATACTTCGTATAATATACTTTGATCATAAAGATATGACCAAGTCTAATCACTAGACTATTATAAATATATAACCACGCATGTTATGTTTTAAATATAATACGACTTGAAAGATATGTTAGTAATGGAAACAAGTGAAGTTAATATTACTAACCTCAAGTGGAAGGATGATGTCATCGTTGTAGTCGTTACTTCTTCAGATCTTCAGAATAATACTTGTACGTCTCAACATTCCTAGACTTTTTAGTCTAACCTGAACGAAGTTAGCTCCAGTATTTAATCAAGCGACTCAATATGAGTTTTGATACTAAAATATGGCAACCAAACTTGAAATACCAACGCCTGGTGGGTTCAACCGTGCGATGCTCTAATAGTTGATATTGAAAATATTGTGGTATACTTGGTACCTCGTTATTTCATAATTTTTTCAATTTAAGGATTTTCAAATCGATTTTAAATTGGGATTTTTGTAATTAGGTACGTATAGTCGTTTATGTGTTTGTTCTTGAAATAGTATGTATTTTATCAGCATACTAGTCATAATATGCTCTCTAATTTGTTATTTATAAGTGGGTTTAAGGGTGATAAATATGCTAGTTGTTAGTGATAATATGTTATCACTAATAACTTATGCCAAGTAATATGTTAATAAATATGTTATCTTTAGATTATGCCGAGTAACTTGTGAGATATGTCGACCATAATAAGTCGTCGATGATAGGTTAGTAGCATCGTATATTTGTAATGTGCGATATGTTACATCATTTGTACTTCAAGATTGTTGTTAACTACTTGAAGTGTGAGAACCAACACACTTGTATTGATTAATTAACAACAATCTTAGTAAGATACTTTATACGAGCAGCCAATGTGGCGTCTAGTGTTTGATATGCATTGTGTTCTTTTTTCCTCCTAACATAAGCCAAATAGGCAGCACTAACAAATTTATAGTCATAAAATAACAACGACATTGATACAATACTCTATGATTTGTCTAGTTGAAAACCTGCTGACTTCCGTATGCTTGTTAGATGTTGATTTATGTTTGTTAAGGAAACCCTCGAAGCTTCACATATTATTAGATCTTTTAGAGAACATTTCGAATTGAAAACTAGTAGTTTTCATAACTATAACATGGAGTTACTATTTTCTCCAACTGCATCTTTAGTTTATATTTTACTATCTAGAGAAAGAATATCAGAATCTACTCTTCATGTTATAATAAAACCAACAGTATCAGGAAACTGTCCAACAATAAGAAGTTCGGATTCTCTAACTCAAGATATGATAGACTCTCTCTATTTACTTCTCCGTACTTTAATGATTTTGCATCTTAACCTAGAAATGTTTAATTCAAGTTAGAGCTAGACTCATATATAAGTATCAAGTTTGAAAACTGAGTGAGCTATTGTTCTATTAGGAGAAAATGGCATACATGATTTAAAATTTCCATTAGAAAAAATAATTTTTATATACTTTTATGTAGCAAATGTTAGCATATTCTGGATTTTATATGGCTTTGTTCCCATATTTTAGTGTTGCCTATCTGTATGTTTGATCTGATGCTTGGTTACTCATGAATCAAAATATATACCACATCATTGCTAAAAGGTGTTAATGTTTATATGTAAATTAATGAAGTGTAAGATAGTATAGATGTGTGGAGCATGGATGTTCAGACGAGAAAAATAATAAGTTTAACTTATAATTTTGAAACAAAGCTACTAGTTCTCCCTTGCCCTCACAAACTTTTTTTATTTTGTTAATGAAGATGACAAACATTTTATTAGTAAAATGGTACGTATTTTTACTTGATGTGATATATACTATATCAGTTAAATTGGTCTTTATTATGTTAGTGCAAATATGCCATCTATCGGTTTTGAATGTTAGTGATTTCTTATTTTTTTTATTGTAGTGGCATGGATGATTCTGGACATTTGGTTACAAATAGTTGGAAATAGGCCTAAGCATATCACAAGTTAACTATCTCTTTTGTCATGGTTTATTAGTGAAGATGATGCGTTTTCTATTAGTAACATGACCTATAGAAACATACATGTAGCTGTGCGCAGTAGCAGTTCATGGGTTTCCCATATCCGTGCTCTACAATAAGTCAGGGTTGAATAAGTGTTCTAAACACAATTTTCACCAATAATTTTTCTAATATTATTCATATGTTATCCCTATTGATGTTTTTTTTTTGTGTGCATATTTTTACATGTAATGTACCAGATATAACTTAGTGGATGACTACATGACAACTTATGTCCCCGATATGGTACCATTGGAAGGGCTTGAGAACTGTAAGAGGTTTTCTACCGACTCTCAAATGTTCATGTTTGCTTGGCTTTAATTGTAGCTGAAAAAGCGGGGTGTCCAACAACCACACCCAATATTTCGCTTAGCAATCTGTATGGACTAATTCCGATATACTTTCAAGAGAATCAACTAGACAGTCAGACTCAATCTTAAGAAAAGTATATCTAAGAATTATATCTCTATTTCTCGATTCAATCCGCAATCAAACACATAGGAATTTGCGAGCCCGATTGAATATAAGAAATAACTTGGACGGTATCAAAAACCAATATCCAAGTGTCAATAAATTTAATCAACAACCAAAGGTTGGATTCACAATTGATTGAACTTACGCACAACCTGTGATATTTCAATTATATAAACAAATATAATGCGCAAAATAAATAACACAGACACCAGAAAATTTGTTAACGTGGAAATCGCAAATGCAGAAAACCCCCGGGACTTAGTCCAGATTTGAACACCACACTGTATTAAGCCACTACATACACTAGCCTACTACCAAGATAACTTCGGTCTGGAATGTAGTTGAGCCCTAACCAATCTCACACTGAT
This sequence comes from Papaver somniferum, assembly GCF_003573695.1. Taxonomy (NCBI): domain Eukaryota; kingdom Viridiplantae; phylum Streptophyta; class Magnoliopsida; order Ranunculales; family Papaveraceae; genus Papaver; species Papaver somniferum. The sequence goes on along the minus strand of NW_020625153.1, from coordinate 69,941 downwards.
CAAGGTACATTTGCGTTCCTTACGCCTCATGAACCACGCCGGATTTTGCGCGCACTTGATTCCCTTAGTTGATCTGACCCACAAATAAGAGTTGCTACGACCCGAAGTCGAATACTTGATAAACAAATCTGTCTCACACAGAAAAGTCTATTGAATAGATAAATCTGTCTCCCACAGATATACCTATGAGTTTTGTTCCGTCTTTTGATAAATCAAGGTGAACAAGAACCAATTGATAAACCGGACTTATATTCCCGAAGAACAACCTACTATTATCAATCACCTCACACTAATATTAATCGATTAAAGAAACAAGATATTGTGGAATCACAAACGATGAGACGAAGATGTTTGTGACTACTTTTCAATCTTCCCTACCGGAGAATAAATCTCGAGCAAATCTTAAATAAGATAGTACTCAACATAATAAAAAACAGCAAGATCAGAACACGCAACTACAAAGAAAATAGTTGAGTATGGCTTCATAATCCCAATGAAGTTTTCAAGTCGTTAACCTACACGGTTTCGTGAAAAACCTAAGGTTAAAGGAGAATCGACTCTAGTCGTAACTAGTATCACACAGGAGGTGTGGGGATTAGGTTTCTCAGTTGCTAGAGTTATACTTTATATACTCTTCAAATCAGGGTTTGCAATCAATGTTACATTGGTAACAAAGCATTCAATTTTCACCGTTAGATGAAAACATGATTAGATTCAAGCTAATATCTTTCAACCGTTAGATCGAACTTAGCTTGTTATACACAAATGAAATGTACCATCATTTAGATAAAGGTAACCGTACCTAAACGTGTACATTTAGTTGGTTCAACAATAGTTTACCAATGGTTATCCATATGAGCACTTTCATATCAACCTTATTCATCTTTATCATAACTAGTTAAAATGACTCAAATGAAACTAGTTGGAGAGTTGTTCAATTGTTAATATTCTCATAGAAGCATACAAGACACAATTGAAGCAAAATCGATTTTGATTCACTCGAATCGTTTCATGAATATTATAGCCACGGTTTGAAAAAGATTGCATTCATTATTATATAAATGTATTAGTTCATAAACAAACCGATTTTATAACATAACCTACTTAAGTATGCAAACGGGTACGCATACCTAAGTAGACGGACTGAGTTTATTACGCCAGTACGGGTACACATACCATTTCACTCTTCCAAACTCCAGCAGAAATTCACGGAACTTGAACTTCTGCCAGTATGCGTACGGGTACGCATACCATGGTTCCCGGTTTTGGACTTTACACAAATGTGAAAACACACTATGTTTATATCCAATCATGTTTACATGTTTTAAACCCTCATTTCAATCATTGAAACATTCTTGGAAGACGACAATAGCTGTCTCACACAAACTATTAGCTTCAAAGCAATTTTCAAGTGATAGAATGACCAATAAGAAACATTCCGAGTCTACATCAAATGACTGTCTCACACAAATCATGTAAGAAGTTACAAGGCGATTTTCACATGATCATCTTTTGACTTTCGCCAAGAATAAAAGATGAACTTGGTTAAAGCGAATGCTTACCAACACATATAACGAGAAATAGATAAGCGAGATAAACTCGGCTCGAAATATCAAATGTGTATAATTGAAATTTATATAGCAATACGACTTTTTGCCTCAAATAGGAGATAGAGTAGATAGACTTTTGAGTGATAGATGATTTCAAGTCTGCACATACCTTGTGTTAATGAAGTTCCACAAGTTCCCTTGAGTAGTTCTTCATCTTTATTTGATGAACGTCGTGAATTCTAAAGATCAACTACACTTACTATCCTAATCCGAGACTTAGCTCTAAGTAGACTAGAAATCAGTACTTATAGTTTTGGCAACTAAACTTGACAAACAAGCTTGAGATAGAAACACTTGCGAGTTCGACCGAGCAACGCTCTAATAATCTTCCTCTTTGTCAATTTGAGTGACAAAACTATCAATACATATGAATTACAAAATATTAAACTTTGTAGCTTCTCATCCAAATGCTTGATCTCCTTGGTTCTTCAACATTACTTGAAATCTTCATCACTTCCAAGTACTCCAATGATTCTAAATGTGTTCAACTCGGCATCATAGTTGTTGAAGACCCGTAGCTATAACAATGAGAAAAAACAATAGCTCCCAATCATTGTTATACACTGTCATAGTATTATTACATAGCATCAAAGTTCAATTGTATCACAACCTTGACAACAATACTATGGTGATATGTATCACTCCCCCTTAGTCAATACTTCATCTCACATGAAAACCACTCCCCCTTACATAATGATCCGTAAACCATATGTATTTGTAGTGTGAACTACATATTAATTCTCCCCTTTTTTGTCAATATAAATTGGAAAAGGTACGAAAACTAGCGGGATCATAATAAAATTTTCATAGAGATAATTCATGACTAAAAGAGAAACACATATCAACTTTGTTTAGATGCAATTATATAGCCGAAGCTAAATGCATTCATCAAGGAGTTTATAAAGATACAAGATAACCATTATAATATTCCATAGCCGCACTCCCCACAAAGATATGGCAATTAAGCAAAATTTCAAACGAGAACTCTCCCCCATAAAATGTCATTCCCGAAAGAACAACAAGAGCGACCGTACTTTCACAAAAAAAGAAGGATTTCTTTGGACATTAACAAATCACATGAAATATGAATTTGTATCCAAAATATTCAATTAAATTAACCACAAGAGAACCTATGATTAATTTAATGGGAAATGCTCAACATAAGAAAAATTACGGAGCCACACAGTATTTACACAAAGATGTGGATCAGAGAAGACCAATATTACGGAATAAACAAATATTCATTCCATCTTTTATCACTATTTGCATAGAGACATATAGTAGACTTAATCTTTGTAAACAAAAGTCCACCCTATCTCCATCAATATTTGCATAATGACATACTAGGTTTAACTTTTGTTGTCAACAGTTCATTCAATCTTTTATCAATATTTGCATAATGACATATGAAAGACTTAACTTTTGACCACATATGGGACAACCACAGTTCACGGACGCAAACACACATATCCCATAACAAGTTGCAATATATAAAACCATAAATATTAATACTACAAAATCATCTTCCAAATAAACTTTAGAATTTAAATAAATAAATCTAAAAACATTGCAAGATGAAAATCGTTGGAAATAGCTATGTGTACTCATAATAATGGCTATTCCAACCCTAGTTATCCTTCTTATTAAAACACAAGAATAAATTCTCATAAGAAGTTTCCTAGACAGAAAAGAAATATAACTCATGGGAAGAACGTAAGCGAAAATCATCAGACATGACCAGCAACCAGAGATCGAACAAAGATAAGTTCATCAGTTGCTTTCTTCAGTTCGTTTTTCAGAAATTCAATATTCTTTATTGCAATTCCAAGTTATTCACGTACGACATCAAAATCTCGAAGAAGACTTCCTACCAGTTGAGATGACATTTGAACTGGCATTTTGTTTTCATGATCAACAGCATGGTAGCAGGTTATGAAAACAGGGTTCTCGTGAAACTCAATAGCCTTGTTATTCTCAACTTTGTCTTCCTTGTTGCGTCCATCCATTGTGCACACCACAAAAATTCAGGAGAATATTTTTACGTTACGAAACGTGTATGTATCAGAAGAGGATAAAAAACATGATACATATATATATATGTGTGTGTGTGTGTGTGCATCATAGGGAAACCCTAGGGTTACTCGTATACGTTCGGTAAACGTCAGGTGTATGTGCACTTATGGTTACAAACCAGGACCAAGAGAGTAATGGAGCCAAATTTAGAAGTAGTTTTTGATAAAATCAAAGACACATTATAAAAAAATTGACAGACAGTCTTAGCTCAAAAGAACATAAGATCATTGTTGACAAACAAAAACTCACCCGTCAATGGGAAGACGACACGAATTTTTCAAGGCAAGCAACAAAGAAAATATTCTCAAGAGTTATTGATCAAATATATTACAACATGTAATAATATACTAGAGCAGGGCTCAACATTAGTATGATCATAAATATAACAACGATAATGAAAATACAACAAAGACTGCTTTCTCAAGACAAAAGAACTTCTTGAGAATTATGAGCATCCTCCCACAGTTATAAGGAGGATGCTATTTTGAGCAGTCAAGTTGTATTTTGATGATCTCTTTGATCATCAAGGATTTTGACTTCTTCCCTTTTTCCTTCATGAAGATTTTCAGAAAAAACAAAAGGGTTAGTCAAAAGAGAATTAAAAAGAGGAGGACAAGAGATACCTGAAACTGCCGCCTTCCTTGTCTTTTCAGTGCTGCGTTTAAGTCTGTTTATACTCGTCTTGATCTCCGAGACTCAATTATTAATGTGAAGGTAGTATGGAGCAGACATTTTTGATTCAAGACTTTCTTCAGAGAGAGGAAGCGAGCTTGGAAATTTTTTCTTCCTCCGATGACTTTTTCTCTTCACAGAGTAATTTGAGGAGTCAGTTGTCCATATGACATTCTTCCCTTTACAATTATAGGCAGGTTTTGTATCATATTTATAATCAAGAATTGGCTCATCACAGCACTTTTCTTGATTGCAGACAAGACCTTTTACTCCAGCAAAATGAGAAACAGTTTTAGTTACTTCTTTAGACATCCATATAAGAATGTTATGAAGTTTTTAATTCCGCAGTCGAAAACGACATCTCCTTTCAAGGTGACCTTTGTTTCCCGCAATAATAACTGTTGCAGGGAATGTTCTTGAGCTATTTTTGAAGGTGGACAATCCTTGTTCCTAGGAACATCAGCCACTGAATGAGGTTTTCCACTTTTGAAGTCAGTGAGTTTTTCATTTAGAAACTTGTCATTAGCACAGACAAAATTGAGCTTACTAGTACTTGGAGCGTATATTCCTTTATATCCCAGACCACGTGTATCATGATGTTCTTTACATGCTCCCAGCATAGAGGATAATTTTGTAGAGATAGCATTAAATGTTTTTAGATTCTCTTCCAGTGAATTGACCTTATCACGAGCAGCATCTAGATCATCCTCCAATTGTTTTTCTCTGGTGAAAAGACTAATTTCTCTGTCGTTAAAACATTTTTATTGAGAGCCATATCTTGCTTTAGATTCTGCAAGTCTTTCTTTCAACACAAAGATATTTCGATAAAGATTATCACATTCAGACCTTTTTGAACGCACATCTTCTTCACGATCTTTAACTGTATATTGTAAGAGTTTGTAACCACAATCATAACCCTTAAAGGGATTTCTCAATTTCCTGTTTTCTTGACAGAGAGGTTTCAGATATTCAGCCAAGCAAGCTGTTGACTTTTTCTTTTTAAGATATGGTCAAAGAGCTTGATATATTGAGAGACTTCCTCATCAACACTTTGTCCCTCTTCTGAATCACTTTCATCTGAAAGATCATCCAACTGTCCATCTAGGCATTTTTCCCAGTTGAACACAGTTTCATCCAAAGGAGAAGATATGGGAGATTTCTCAGAAGACTCAAGACTTTGAACCAAATCAGTGTGATTCTGAACTGGTTTTGCGCTGTCAGAAATATTGCAATTTTCAATAAAGTCAGATTGCTACAAACACAGACTTATGAGGTCTTAAACGTGTTTGCTTGCTCTGATACCAATTGAAAAGGCGGGGGTCTAACAACCACACCCAATATTTCGCTTAGAAATATGTATGGACTAACTCCAATATACTTTAAATAGAATCAACTAGATAGTCAGACTCAATCTTAAGAAAAGTATATCAAAGAGTTATATCTTTATTTCTCAATTCAATCCGCAATCAAACAAATAGGAATTTGCGATCCCGATTGAATATAAGAAATAACTTGGACGGTATGAAAAACCAATATCCAAGTGTCAATCAATTTAATGAACATCCAAAGGTTGGATTCACAATTGATTGAACTTACGCACAACCTGTGATATTTCAATTATGTAAACAAATATAATGCGGAAAAGAAATAACATAGACACCAGAAATTTTGTTAACGAGGAAACCACAAATGCAAAAAAACCCTGGGACCTAGTCCAGATTTGAACTCCATATTGTATTAAGCCGCTACAGACACTAGCCTACTACCAAGCTAACTTCGGTCTGGAATGTAGTTGACCGCTAATCAATCTCACACTGATCAAGGTACAGTTGCCTTACGCCTCTTGAACCACGCCGGATTCTGCGCACTTGAATCCCTTAATTAGCTGTACTACGACCCGAAGTCGAAGACTTGATAAACAAATCTGTCTCACAAAGAAAATTCTATTGAATGGATAAATTTGTCTCCCACAAATATACCTATGATTTTTGTTCCGTCTTTTGATAAATCAAGGTGAACAGGAACCAATTGATAAACCGTACTTATATTCTCGAAGAACAGCCTAGTATTATCAATCACCTCACAATAATCTTAATCGATTAACAAAACAAGATATTGTGGAATCACAAATGATGAGACCTAGATGTTTGTGACTACTTTTCAATCTTGCCTACCGGAGAATAAATCTCGAGCGAATCTTTAAGAAGATAGTACTCAACACGATTGAAAACAGCAAGATCTGAACATGCAACTATAGAGAAAATAGTTGGGTCTGGCTTCACAATCCCAATGAAGTCTTCAAGTCGTTAACCTACAGGGTTTCGTGAAAAACCTAAGGTTAAAGGAGAACCGACTCTTGTCGCAACTAGTATCACACAGGAGGTGTGAGGATTAGGTTTCCCAGTTGCTAGAGTTTTCCTTTATATAGTCTTCAAATCAGGGTTTGCAATCAATGTTACCTTGGTAACAAAGCATTCAATATTCACTGTTAGATGAAAACCTGATTAGATTCAAGCTAATATCTTTCTACCGTTAGATCGAACTTAGCTTTTTATACACAAATGAAATATACCATCATTTAGATAATGGTAACCGTACATAAACGTGTACACTTAGTTGGGTCAATAATAGATAACCAATGGTTAGCCATATGAGCACTTTCATGTCAACCTTATTTATCTTTATCATAACTAGTTCAAATGACTCAAATGAAACTAGTTAGAGAGTTGCTCAATTGTTTATATTTTCTTAGAAGTATACAAGACACAATTGAAGCAAAATTGATTTTGATTCACTTGAATCATTTCATGAACATTATAGCCACGGTTTGCAAAAGATTGCATTCCTTATTATGTAAATGTATTAGTTCATGAATAAACCGATTTTAGAACATAACCTACTTAAGTATGCAAACGGGTATGCATACCTAAGTAGCCCGACTGAGTTTGGTTACGCCAGTAGGCGTACGGGTACGCATACCATTTCACTCTTCCAAACTCCACCAGAAATTCACGTAACTTAAACTTCCGCCAGTACGCGTACATGTACACATAATTAGTTTCCGGACTTCCAACAACTAACTAGTATGCGAACGGGTACGCATACCATGGTTCCTGGTTTTGGAATTTAGACAAATGTGAATGCACACTATGTTTATATCCAATCATGGTTACATGTTTAAAACCCTCATTTCAATTATTGAAACATTCTTAGAAGACGACAATAGCTGTCTCACACAAACTATTAGCTTTAAAGCAATTTTTAAGTGATCGAATGATGAATACGAAACATTCCGAGTCTACATCAAATGACTGTCTCACACAAATCATGTAAGATGTTACAAGGTGATTTTCACATGATCATCTTTTGACTTTCATGAAGAATAAAAGATGAACTTGGTCAAAAGATGAACTTGGTTACATCTTTTGACTTACCATTACATATTTCGAGAAATAGATAAGCGAGATAAACTCGGCTCAAAATATAAAATGTGTATAATTGAAATCTATATATCAATTCCATCACTTTAGTCTAGAATTGATATCCTTACTGAATACTAGTCTTTGGCTACATAAAATACTCTTTGTAGTTCAAAGAGGATTTGATTATTCGGTTGGACATCATGTTGTTTATGTTGAAAAGAATGAATTGGGTGTGAGGACCAGTGGTTACAGATTCTTGTTGAGACAGTGAAAAGACGAGGGTACCCAAATACACCACAATATATTAAATATCAACCTATAAGTCTGATACTAAGTGTTATAGTTTATGGACAAAGTCGAGACAATACAACAATTATGGTATTCACTTTGTGTGATTGTATATGGATATGAAATCGACACAATACGAAAACAAAGTGATCACTTGATAATAGGTACGTTGTTAACCGAAACTCTATAGGATCAATATCAAGTGACTAGGATTAACGTATGTGTATAATTTACTTAATTATGATAAGAATTATAATGCAGAAATAAAGTGAAAAGACGAGGGTACCCAAATACACCACAATCTTTTTGTTTCAACCTATAAGTCCTCTACCGAATGTGATCGTCTATAGACAGAGTCGACAAAATACGAAAATTCGGTTCACACTTCATGCGATCGTCTATGGATAGGAGATCGAGAAAATATGACAACAAAATAACCTCTGTGATTGACTATGGATACAAGATCGAGACAATACAACAACGAAGTATGTTATTTGATAATACGTTCGGTAATAACCAAACTCTATAGGTTCACTATCAAGTAATGCGGAGTTAACGTATATGTGTATTTTACTTTATTATAATAAACAATTATAATGCGGAAATAAAATTAAAAGATACAACAAGATTTTGTTAACGAGGAAAGCCGCAAATGCAGAAAACCCCCAGGACAGTTTTGAATACTCTCAGAATTAAGCCGCTATACAAAATCTAAACCAATAGTTGAGACCAAGCAGACTCCCAGAGCTACTCTGTTCCCTCAGTATCCCTGCGCCTTCTACTTCTAGAGTCACGCACGTGAATAGCAAGTCCTTTGGATCGTATTCCATACAGCAAAGGAATAATCTGTTTGGTAACCACTCTAATCAATCTTTGCTAAAGATGTAGATGATTCGTTGACAAAGACTCTTCCATTTAATCTAATAAACTCCTTTATCTTGTTAGATCAATCTAATTTTAACTACATAAATATTCAAGTATAGATTCACACTAAATAAAAATACATCTCAAAGAGATATATTGAGAATGTCGATCTCACGCAATTAACCAATTGAATAAATCCGATTCTAGTTGGATCTCATCCGATCAAGGTTTTTTCACACAAATTTACAAGATACGAAAACCAATAAGAAATCTTCTTTGTCTTCAAATCTTCTTTAATCTTCAATAACCTGCACAACACCACTTGAATCTCTTGTGTTCAATCACGCACAGAACGGAGTCTGTTAACAACGGATTATCACAAGATGTCTTTCGATCTACAAATAGTTCTAAAGATCCCATCGATACTTCGATCTAGTTTGAGTGAATCTTATATCAGAAGAGAAGATTCCCAAGAATAAACAAACTAGGTGCAATCAAAGTTTGAACAACCGTTCAATCAAATCAATCGAAAACTAATAACACTTCAATTATCTAGTTTCCAACCAACGGTACTCGTAGCTTCTTGATCCCACAGAAGTCTTTAAACGAGAGGTCGTAAGAGATTTCACCTAATTAGGATACTTTTCTCTTCGAATAGACGGCTCCACCAGAAGCAACAAGAAATTAAGTTCACCTGGCTCTTAGGATGGTTTGCTAGAAATGCAAACTTAGGTATTTATAGAATAAGGATGTTTGGACACCAAGGAATTTCCAAAACCGAAAATATTCTCAAGATATGCAATGAATAGCAAAATTCGGTTTTCATAATTCCAATAAATGCTTGTCCAATATTTCCGAAATATCTCAATAGTAAATCTCCAATTAGTAAATGCATATTACTAAATTCTATGGTGATTAAAGCATATAAAACCAAAAATCTTAATTAAAAGATTCTCAATTTATTTCGGCGTAGGATCACCTTGAGTACTAATGACTATCTTTGAAAAATAAATGATAAAAGTTACTGCTCATGTTCAAAGTATGTTGACATCATTTCACTGCAAATCCTTATTTCATATTTACATGGATTTGCATTCTTGGAATCGGTTATACCACGCTTCCAAACAAGTTTAGAATTGGTTCACCTGTATTCCAAGACTACTATATGATTGATCAAATGTCGAATCACATGCATGGGTTTAATCGGTTCTACCAATCACTAGGATCGGTTATACCTAATTATGGAAATACTTGTGATCGGTCACACCGGTCACTAGGATCGGTTATACCAGTTCAAGTATCGGTTCCATATACACATGGTATTACTTGTGATCAGTCATACCAGTTACCAGGACCGGTTACACCAATTACAAGGATCGATTACACATACTCATGATCGCTCACACTAATTATTAGGATCGGTTACACCAATTACTAGGATCAGTCACACCAATTACAAGGATCAATCATACCATCACATGGTGATACTTAGGATCGGTTAAACCAATTAATAAAAACCAGTCATAACAAATTATAAGTCATCCATTGTGATTAGTTATACCAAGATACATAACATAAGTTAAGATCGATTCTACCATCTCACACATATTGGTCATCCAAAGATTTGCAATGAATAGCCGGACCAATAAGCCTAACGATTTCCCTTTCGATCATAAAACAAGTTCATGAATGTACTTACTTTAAGCAAATGTAAAAATTTGTTTCCTAGGATGAAATCTTCACCATTACCCGTTCACATAATCATAACAATCTATACAAGATTATGTCGATGTCATATCGACGAAGTTCAAAAGATAAGCGTTATACTTCGTAGTCTAATTCCCTAATACTATGATCATACTATTATGGCCATGTCACATCACCAGAGTATTATACAATATGTACAGTATATATAGCTTTACTGTTATGTTTTCAATATAGTACGACTTGAAAGATAGATTAGGAATGAAACAAGTTCAGTCAGTATTTCTAACCTCAAGTGGAAGGGTGATGACGTCGTTATAGTTCGCTACTTCTTAACATTCTTCAGTTCTTTGGATTAATACTTGTATGTCTCAATATTCCTAGACTTTCTAGTCTAACTTAAACGAAGTTGATACTAGTATTTAATCAAACGATTTTAGATGAGTTTTGATACTAAAATATGACAACCAAACTTGACATACCAACGCTTGGTGAGTTCAACCAAGCTATGCTCTAAGATAAAGTAAATGACACAACAAGATTTTGTTAACATTTGAATGAGTATTGAGAGTCAAAACATTTCAAAATTCGTCTTTTAAATCAAAATTTTTATCCGTCAAACCAGACAAGGAGACCGCAAATGCAGAAAATCCCCGGGACCTAGTCAAGTTTTGATACTCTCAGAATTAAGACGTTGTACAAAATCTAATACAAACTTTGTATAGTTTAGACCAAGTATACTAACCCTAGCTACTTAGTTTCCTCAATATCCCTGCGCCTTTGACTTCTAGTGTCAAGCACGTGAATCACCAATCCTTTTGATTATATTCCAAACAGTAAAGGATAAATCTGTTTGGTAACTACTCTATTCAATCTTGGTAATAAGATATTATGAGTCGTTGACAAAGAGTCTTTCATTTAAACTAATAAACTCCTTTGTCTGGTTAGATCAACCTAAACTTTGATTACCGAAATAACCAAACTCTATATTTGCTATCAATCAATATAGAATTCAGAGAGAAACTATATGGTGATGCCAATCTCACGCAACTAACCAATAAATTCTATCAAATATAAACATGATTCTAGTTGGATCCAGCCGATCAAGGTTTGTGCACACAATTCACAAGATACGAAAACTAATAAGAAAACCTTCGTCGTCTTCAGATCTTCGTTTGTCTTTAATAATAACCTGCAAAACACAATTTGAATCCTCTTGTGATCAATCACATGCAGAACGGAGTCTGTTAAGAATAAATTATCACAAGATGTCTATAGATCCGAAAATGGTTCTAAAGATCTTGTCGATACTTTGGTCTAGTTTGAGTGAGCCCTATATCAGAAGGTAAGATTCTCAAGAATAAACAAACTAGGTGCGATCAAAATTTCAACAACCGTTAGTCAATCAAATCAATAATCGAAAACTAAAATAACAATGCAATTATCTAGTTTACCACCAACGGTACTCGTAGAGCTTCTTTATCCCACAGAAGTCTTTGAACGAGCGGTCGTACGAGATTTCGCCTAATTAGGGTACTTTATGGTCTTTAAACTAAAATAACTATGCAATTATCTGGTTTTCAGATAGACGACTCCACCAGAAACAACAAGAATGAAGTTTTCCTGGGTCTTAGGATAGTTTGCAAGAAATGCAAACTCAAGTGTTCACAGTCCAAGGTTACTTTCCTCTCCGAATAGGCGGCTCCACCAGTAACAACACAACTCGGTAGTTTTGCTGGCTCTGAGGATTAGTTTGCTCGAAATGCAAACTTTGATATTTATAGACCAAGGAAGTTTGGACACCAAGGAAATTCCAAATTGAAAATATTCTCAAGATATTAACATTAAAGCACCTAATTCCGGTTTTCCTATTTCCAATTAATTACTAAACCATATTTTCGAAAACTCTCTGAGAAAACTTTCATTATTAGGCTAGCACATTAACTAATTATATTTTCCGGAGGATATTCTTTAATTGTTGGTAATTAAAACATATATTATGAAAATCATAACTAATGCTTTTAAATTTTTCGGTTTGGGATAACCTTGAGTATCAAGGAATATCTTTGAACAATTAATGATAATAGTTATGTGCATGTTCAAATATGTTGACATCTATAAGTTTCTCAGCAAACTCTAATTCGAAGCTTCACATAAAACATAAAGAGATATGTGAATATTGGGAACTCGATTTGTCTCCTTGGGATCGATTGTACCAAACTCACAATGTAAGTTGTGATCGGTTATACCCTGCTTCTCAAACTAGGTTGTTATCGGTTATTCCTTGCTTCCCAAGGTAGCTTGTGATCAGTTACACCTTATTTTCCGAGTTACCTTACGATCGGTTACAGCTTGGTTCCCAAAGAAACTTGTGACTAACTTCCCAAATTAGCTTGTGATCGGTCACACCATGTTTCTAAATGGTAGCTTGTGACCGATTACAACTAACTTCCAAATGTAGCTTGTGACAGGTTACACCATGCTTCACAAAGTAGCTTGTGACCGATTACAACATGTTACACAATATAGGCTATGACCGGTTATAGCTTAAATTTCAACAAATTAGGATAGGTTCTACCTTATCATCTTATATTATCCATTCAAAAGATACTCAATAAATAAGCTGACCAGTCATGATTTCCTTTCGATTATCAAACAAGTTCATATATGTACTTCCTTTAAACAAATGTTATAAAACAATATTTCCTTGGGTAAAATCATACCTAAATCTTACACATAATAAAGTAACTAAATATAAAGATTATGTTGATGTCGTATTTACAAATTTCCAAAAGATAAGAGTTTATACTTTGTAATTCAATAAGTTCCTTGACACTTTGATCATAATGATATGACCAAGTCTAAGCACTGGAGTATTATATATATATATATATATATATACAGCTTCGCATGTTTTGTTTTCAATGTAATACAACTTGAAAGGTACGTTGGGAATGGAAACAAATCAAGTCAGTATTACTAACCTCAAGTGGAGGGATGATGTCCTCGTTGTAGTCGTTACTTCTTCTCATTCTTCAGGTCTTTGGAGTGATACTTGTACGTATCAACATTCCTAGACTTTCTAGTCTAACCTAAACGAATTAGACTCTGATATTTAATCAAGCGACTCTAGATGAGTTTTGATACTAAAATATGACAATCAAACTTGACATATCAACACTAGGTGTGTTCAACCGAGCTATGCTCTAACAATCTCCCCCTTTGTCAATTTTAGTGACAAAACTATATTACATATGGAGATCAACAATTACAAAATAACTCATACTTCATACGCTTGATTCAAAGTATCAATAACACAATAACCTGCATATATTCAAAAATAAATGTCGTTGTTGACATTTAAATAACAAAAACTTTTACTCCCCCTAAAGGAAAGCTAGGTAAATATTCAATCCGAACATATTTGTTATTCCCCTTTTGTATTATGAAATACTACACATCATGATGATTTCTTTCTTCCCCTTAGTCTATGCTTTACTCTTTCGTTAGAAATAACGTTTAAGCACATATATCGTTTGTTAGTGGTGAAACATCACTTGTTTACTCCATATATTTCTTCCCCTTTTTGTCACAAAAATGACAAATGTACGAGTGAACAAAAGGATAAACCTAAAGGATCTTACAAATCTATAAGACTTGTACAACCTATAAGAGTTAAGCACGAAGGTTTCACATACTATTTTTGATAACCAATACTAAAACCGAAACTACAAAAGTAATTTATCTTTAGTATGTTATCAAGGAAACAATTTCCAGAAGCAATTTTACCTTTAGTCCGACAAGCCAACTAAGATAACTTAATTCTTTTATTGAATCGATTGTGTATGTACAATCGCTTATTTCGATAAGACACAATTATAGATCAAAATTAACTCTAATTTTCTTATCAGGCTCTAATTATTCCATAAAATAACTTAGACCTTTCCCTTTAGACAAGACAAACACTAAGTTAGTTAACTAGTTCTTCTTGTCAAGGAATTCGATTAGACTTGAATAACCGAATCCTCCAATTGATAAGTCTAACTAAGATCAAAATTAACTTACATTTCTCTTATCCGGAATCAAACGGACTAAACAGATGACCCCCTAATTTCATTAATCCAAAAACAATAGAAACAAACTAAATAAATTGACTTACTATAGTTTTCCTTAACCAGAAGCAGTTGAAATAAATATAACCAGCAATTACACCGAATTTCGTTAAGTAATAACACTTGATACCAAACAATAAAGAAGATACCAAATCATAAGCCAAATAAATTGACATGGTTTTTCTTAACCGGAAACAATTGAATCACAATAATTAATCCATACAAGATAATGCAACATATCAATTGTACCGAAATTTTGTTAAGCAAAAGCAAAACATATGCAATAAAGTCATGCTTTTCTTAAACTGGAAAAAATATTAACTAACAATAAAAATCGTTACCTCAAATTACGCAACCACTTCTCCCCAGAAAGATATACTGTTTAAGCGCAAGTTCAAATAAAAACTCTCTCTCAGTTAGTTATCATCCTCTCGCAAGAATAAAAGAACAACAACAAGAGCAACCTTTACCAGAGAAAGTTTGAATTGGTTTTAAATAATGTGTGTCAATAGAAAAAGTGTAAACCCGAAACACATATGTTATGCTAAACACAACTTATGTAAACATAAATTGATTATCAACATATTATGACTTTTCACATATGAGTTTCAATCGGAACACCTTATGATCCTTTGATAAAGCCTACCAACAAGGGCTATAACTTAATCCCGGCAAATAAAAAAGCCACACAAATCATACGAGCTTCACAATATGAGACTGGAACATAAAGTTAATGAAAACCTCTCATATATCAAGAGTGCTCATATGTATACCAAATATTTAGTTTATAGAACATAAACAAACATTAGTTAAAAAGCGGGGGTCTAACAACTACACCTAATATTTTGTTAGGAAATCTGTATGGACTAACTCCAATATAATTCCAAGAGACTCAACTAGACAGTCGGACTCAATCAAAGAAAATATATCCAAGAGTTATATCTCTGTTTCTCAATGTAATCAGCAAATCAAACAGATAAAACCGTGAGCCTGATTATTATGAGAACAACTTGAACGGTACCAGAGACAAATGTTTCAAGTGTCAATCAATTTCAATCAACAACCAAAGGTTGGATTTACCAATTAATTGAACTACACACAACCTGTGATATTTCAATTATATAAATGAATATAATGCGGAAAAGAAATAACATAGACACTAGAAGTTTTGTTAACAAGGAAGCTGCAAGTGGAGAAAAACCCCGGGACCTAGTCCAGTTTTGAACACCACATTGTATTAAGCCGCTACAGACTCAAGCCTACTACAAGTTAACTTCGGACTGGAATGTAGTTGATCCTTAACCAATCTCACACTGATTAAGTTACAGTCGCGTTCCTTACGCCTCTGAATCCGAGAAGGACTCTACGCACTTTATTCCCTTAGCTGATCTCACCCACAACTAAGAGTTGCTACGACCCAAAGTCGAAGACTTGATAAACAAATCTGTCTCTCACAGAAAAGTATATTCTGATAGATAAATTTGTATCCAACAGAAATACCTACGAAGTTTTTGTTCCGTCTTTTGATAAATCAAGGTGAACATGAACCAATTGAAAATCCGGTCTTACATTCCCGAAGAACAGCCTAGAAATATCAATCACCTCACAATAACTTAACTATATGGTAGTAGAACATGTTATTGTGGAATCACAAAGAATGAGACGGAGAGCTTTGTGTTTACTTTTTATATCTTACCTATCGGATATAAATCTCGAGTAAATCTTAGAGAACATAGTACTCAATACGATAGAACAAGTAAGATCAGAACACGCAACTACAGAGAAAATAGTTGGGTCTGACTTCAGAATCCCAATGAAGTCTTCAAGTCGTTAACCTTAATGGTTTTAGGAAAAACCTAGGTTAAAGGAGAATCGACTCTTGTCGCAACTAGTATCACACATGAGGTGTAGGGATTAGGTTTCCCAGTTGCTAGAGTTCTCCCTTATATAGTCTTCAAATCAGGGTTTGATAACTTTGGAACAATGCAATAAATATTCACCGTTAGATGAAAACCTGATTTAAGATTCAAGATAATATCCCTCCACCGTTAGATTGTCTTATTTTATTACATACAAATGAAAAATACCTTCATTTAGATATGGTAACCGCACGTAAAAGTGTATATTGAGTTGGCTCCATAACAGCTAACCAAAGTTAGCCATATGAACACTTTTGTATTAACCATGTTCATATTAACACTTCTAGACCAAATGATAATCAAATTAATGTAATTGTGTTACTCATACAGTTGTTCAATTGTTTATATTCTCATAGAAGTATACAAGACAAAATTGAAGCAACATCAGATTGATTCAGAAGAATCAGTTCATGAACATTTTAACCACGGTTTGGTTAGATTGCATTCCTTAATATATAGATGTATTTTTTCATGAGTATGAAATCATACTTAACCGATTTTGGAACTTAACCACATAAGTTTGCAAACGGTACGCAAATTTAAGCTCCGAACTTTGATCTTTTCCGACAGTTCGCAAACGGGTACGGATACTGTCGTTCTAGACCGAATTCAGGTGAAACAGTTTTCAAACGGGTACGCAAACTTAGTTCCCCGACTTTCACAGTTAAAACCATTCGCATACGGGTATGCATACTTGGTTCCCGGACCTGAATTATTTTTACAACAGTTTGCATACAGGTATGCATACTGTGCTATATCCAGACAATGATTAATTGTTCTAAACTCCCATTTCAATCATTGAAACATTCTTAGAAGACGACAATAGCTGTCTCACACAAACTATTAGCTTATAAGCAATTTTCAACTGATCGAATGATCAATAGAAACATTCGGTGTCCACATCAAATGACTGTCTCACACAAATCATGCAAGATGTTATAAGGCAATTTTCACATGATCATCTTTTGACTTTCATCAAGAATAATGATGAAGGTAGTAAAGCAAAAATCTTTCCAACACACGAGAAAGATATAAGCGAGTTAACTCTGCTCGAAATATCAAATATGTATAATGTAAAGTGTATATAGATATACGACTTAGTCTCAATATGAGATATAATATAATAGACTTCTGAGTGATAGATGAGTTCAAGTCTCCACATACCTTTTATTGATGAAGTTCCTCCAAGCTCCCTTCAGTAGATCTTCGTCTTTAATCGATGAACGCCGTGAAGTCTAAAGCTCAACTACACATTCTATCCTAATCCGAGACATGGCTATAAATAGACTAGAAATAAAGACTTATAGTTTGGACAACTAAACTTGACAAACAAGCTTGAGATAGCAACGGTTGCGAGTTCGACCGAGCAGTGGTCTAAATTTAGTATATGTTACTTACATATGAGCTACACCATCATAACTTTCTTATGATTTTGATATAAAAATCACGAAGATATGACTAAAGATCGGCTATACTCAAAAGTCACTAACCATAAGGAAGTGAGCCAATATATGAGAATGAAACATAATGGTTTATCTTGTAAACTCAAATGCAATACACCATAAACATTCAACAGAAAATTAATTATTACAATTACCCCAATCTTGTAGGAAATGAAATTATGAAAACAACGTAAAAAGAATGAGGTCATTACGATTTCGGACGAAGAAGTTATGGGCAAAACAGTTCTACACTCCTTTGTACGGACTAGGTTGTGACCGATTATACCTTGACTCCTAACATAGGCTATGACCGGTACCATGAATCAATACACAAAACTGTTTTAGGCATAACTTTTGCATACGATGTCCGAATTCAATGATTTTTAGATAATTTTAACCATCTAAACAAGAGCTAAACTTATATGACTTGTAGATATCAACACCATAAACTTATAATTACTGTTTCTATCAAACGCTCAATTGTGGATAGAAAAGGTATGAGTAAAGAAGAAAAATCTCCCTCAAGCTGTCAAATAGGCATATAATAACCGAGAGGTCATGTGCTTCCTCACCTTTCATAAGAAAAATCTCCCTCTTGCTTGGTTTGCTTACTATTGTTCCATCTCTTGTTTTTCTTCTTTGACTTGTGATAAAGAGTGTAATTATCACAACATGCATTTGTACAAGAGACATTATACGATATGATGTCTTTCTTTAGTCTTTCAAGAAGATTCTCGTAATCATCGTTACCAATTTATCAAATGAGTGTCATTCTTGTGACTAACTTTTGGTCCCTTCTTGGTCGAGGACTTCGGGACCCATTTATAGTTGGTTTTCATAGGAGCGGATTTCTCCTTCATACCATTAGGACCATTGCCATTTTGGATACTTCGCGAAACATCCTTTCTCCAATTTGAAACATCAGATCTTGTCTTCGTATTTACAAAGTCATCTTTCTTTCTATAGTCGGGTCTTTTATGAGATGACCTTGTCGAGCGATAGGAAAAACTTGAACTATCATTATAATAACTCTTTTGTCTTAACTTAAGACAATAGCAATCTGAGTTCTTTCGGGGATCAAACTTAGCCAACTCGTTTGATATAAAATAAAGTGCATCCTGTATCTTACGAACTTTTCATCCCTATTACAGGTGTCCTTTATTATCACAAAAATAAGAAAGCTTAGTAACATAAGGAGTGTGAGTTTTAATGTTACCTTTTTGTGGATCCACTTGAATTGGAGTTCGACGAGTTTTCTTCTTCTTATTATCTTTGTCTAACGTTGTCGCTTTCTTAACATTAGAAGAGGTGCTTTCTTTGATAGCCGCACATGAAGAATTTGGTTGAGCATGATTCTTAGGCTTGACATGCTTTACTTCTTTACAAGATATACGAGCATTTTTGACATCAGTGGAAGCCTCTGGTTGAAAATAATTTGTGGCTTTGACAAATTTTACCTCTTTGCTAATATTTGAAGCATCTATTACCTTATAGCCCAATCCTCGTGTATTAAGATGATTTTTTACTTGCTTCAAATATTGAGGTTAATTTGTCATTATTGAATTTTCTCAAATTCAACTTTTCTTCTTCTAACGTCTTGATTTTATTAAGAGCACCAGTAAGATCAGCCTCAAGGCATTTCTCTCGTGAGAGATACGCACCATCTTTTTCTTCAAAACTCTTTTGTTGAGAGTTAATCCTTGCTTCAGATTCAGCAAGTTTCTGTTCCAACAAATGAACTTTTGCAAGAGCATCATCACGCTCTTTCTCTAACAATTCTGTTTGAGAAAGACTAGAACTTGCTTTGTCTTCAAGACCCTGTATTTTTTTAAGAGCATCTTCCCTCAACTTTTCATGATCTTGACGAATCTTTTCACATTTAGTAGTTATTGCTTTCAATTCCTCCTGAGGTTTCTCTATTATATCGTTACAGATACTTAGGTTATTTTGGTAAGTTGGCAATTTCTCTGAGAGTGGTTCAACAACCTCTTGCGATACGTTAACTGAGTCTTTCACTAATTTTTGCTTTCACATAACTTTACTTTAACTCATATCTTATATGTTGGACCGCAATAAACATAGATTGTTAAATCTTTTCATTTTTACCTGCTCTGATACCAATTAAAAGATGAGGGTACCCAAATACACCACAATATTTTAAATATCAACCTATAAGTCCCATACCAAGTGTGATCGTCTATGGACAAAGTAGAGACAATACAAAAACTATGCTATTCACTTTGTGTGATCGTCTATGGATATCAAATCGAGACAATACGACAACAAAGTGATCACTTGATAATAGGTAGGTACGGTGTTAACCGAAACTCTACATGATCAATATCAAGTGACTAGGATTAACGTACGTATATAATTTACATAAAAATAACAATTATAATGTGGAAATAAAGTAAATGACATAGAAAAATTTTGTTAACGAGGAAACCGCAAATGCAGAAAAACCCCGTGACCTAGTCCAGTTTTGAATACTCTCAGAATTAAGCCACTTAAAAAAATCTAGTACCAACTTTGTATGGTTGACACCAAGTAGACTACCCCTAGCTACTTAGTTTCCTCGGTATCCCTGCGCCTTCGACTTCTAGAATCACGCACGTGAATCACCAATCCTTTTGATCATATTCCAAACTGTAAAGGATAAATCTGTTTGGTAACTACTCTATTCAATCTGGGAAATAAGATATTATGAGCCCTTGGCAAAGGCTCTTCCGTTTTAACTAATAAACTCATTTGTCTGGTTAGATCAACCTAAACTTTTATTACCAAAATAACCAAACTCTAGATCTGCAATCAATCAATATAGATCTCAAAGAGAAACTATAAGGTGATGCTGATCTCACGCAATTAACCAATCAAGTCTATCAAATATAAACACGATTCTAGTTGAATCCCAACCGATCAAGGTTTGTGCACACAATTCACAAGATACGAAAACTAATAAGAAAAACTTCGTCGTCTTCAGATCTTCGTTTGTCTTCAATAATAACCTGCACAACACAACTTGAATCCTACTGTGATCAATCACACACAGAACAAAGTTTGTTAACAATGGGTTACCACAAGATGTCTTTAGATCCGAAAATGGTTCTAAAGATCCCATCGATACTTTGATTTAGATTGAGTGAGCCATATATCAGAAGAGAAGGTTCTCAAGAATAGCTGCAATCAAAGTTTCAACAACCATTAGTCAATCAAATAAATAACCATAAACTAAAATAACAATGCAACTATCTAGTTTCCCACCAACGGTACTCGTAGAGCTTCTTGATTCCACAAAAGTCTTTAAATGAGCGGTCATAAGAGATTTCGCCTAATTAGGGTATTTTTTTCTCCGGATAGACGGCTGCACCAGAAACAACAAGAATGAAGTTTGCATGGCTCTTAGGATAGTTTGCAAGAAATGCAAACTCAAGTATTTGTAGACCAAGGTTGTTTGGACAACAAGGAAATTTTAAAACCGAAAATATTCTCAAGATATTAACATTAAAGTACCTAGTTTCGGTTTTCCTATTTCCAATTAATTACCAACCCATATTTCCGAAAACACTCTTATAAAACTTTTATTATTAGTCTAGCACATTAATTAATAATATTTTCCAGAGGATATGTGTTAGAGCACTGCTCGGTCGAACTCGCAAGCGTTTCTATCTCAATCTTGTTTGTCAAGTTTAGTTGCCAAAACTATAAGTCTTGATTTCTAGTCTACTTAGAGCTATGTCTCGGATTATGATAGAATGTGTAGTTGAGCTTTAGACTTCACGATGTTTATCGATTGAAGACGAAGAACTACTAAGGGGAGCTTTTGGAACATTATCAACAAAAGGTATGTGGAGACTTGAACTCATCTATCACTCAGAAGTCTATTTCTATTATATCTCATATTGAGACAAAAGTTAATAGCTATATAGACTTTACTTTATACACATTTGATATTTCGAGCTGAGTTTAACTCGCTTACATCTTTCTCGAAATATGTGTTGGTAAGCTTTCGCTTTAACCAAGTTCATCTTTTATTCTTAACGAAAGTCAAAAGATGATCATGTGAAAATCGCCTGATAACATCTTACATGATTTATGTGAGACAGTCAGTTGATGTAGACTCGTAATGTTTCGTATTGATCAATTGGTCAATTCAAAATTGCTTTGAAGCTAATATTTTACGTGGGACAGCTATTCTCGTCTTATAAGAATGTTTCAATGATTATAATAGAGTTTCGAACAATTAACCTTTGATTGGATATAACACAGTATGCGTACTTGTATGCTAACTGTTGCAAGTTACTCCAAGTCCGGGAACCATAGTATACATACCCGTATGCGTACTAGTTTAACAGTTAAAGTCCGGGAACTTAGTATGCATACCCGTATGCGTACTGGCTTAACATTTCAAGTGTGGGAATTTAGTATGCGTACCGTTCGCATACTGGCGGACAGACCAAGTCCATAACTCTGAGTATGCATACCCGTTTGCATACTTGAGTGAGTTAAGTTCTAAAATCGGTTTATTCGGAACAAATACATTTATATAATAAGGAATGCAATCTTTTGCAAATTGTGGCTATAATATTAATGATTGATTCGAGTGAATCAAAATCGATTTTGCTTCAATTGTGTCTTGTATACTTCTATGAGAATATAAACAATTGAACAACTCTATAACTAGTTTCATTTGAGTCATTTGAACTAGTTGTGATAAAGATGAACAAGGTTGATATGAAAGTGTTCATATAGATAACTTCGGTTAACTATTTTTGAGCCAACCAAGTGTACACGTTTAGGTACGATTAACCATATCTAAATAAAGGCGTATTTCATTTGTGTGTAACAATATAAGTTCAATCTAACGGTTGAAATATATTAAATTGAATCCAATCAGGTTTTCATCTAACCGTGAATATTTAATACTTTGTTACCAAGGTAGCATTGATTGCAAACCCTGATTTGAAGACTATATAAGGGAGAACTAGCAACTAGGAAACCTAATCCCCACACCTCCTGTGTGATACTAGTTGAGACTAGAGTCGATTCTCCTTTAACCTAGGTTTTTATAAAACCATTATAGGTTAACGATTTAAAGACTTCATTGGGATTCTGAAGCCAGGCCCAACTATTTATCCGTAGTTGCGTGTTCCAATCTTACTTGGTTCTATCGTATTGAGTATTATCTTCTCTAAGATTTGCTCGAGATTCAATCTCCGATAGGTAAGATAAAAAGTAGTCACAAACATCTTCCTATTATCGTTTGTGATTCCACAATATCTTGTTCTGCTACCATACGGTTAAGATCAATGTGAGGTGATTGATATTACTAGGATGTTCTTCGGGAATATAAGTATGGTGTATCAATTGGTTCATGTTCACCTTGATTTATCAAAAGACGGAAGAAAAACTCGTAGATATTTCTGTGGGAGACAAATTTATCTATTCAATATACTTTTCTGTGTGAGACAAATTTGTTTATCAAGTCTTCGACTTTGGGTCGTAGCAACTCTTAGTTGTGGGTGCGATCAGCTAAGGGAATCAAGTGCGTAAAGTTCTGCTGAGATTCAGAGGTGTAAGGAACGTGACTGTACCTTAATCAGTGCGACATTGGTTAGGTCTCAACTACATTCCAGTCTGAAGTTAACTTGTAGTAGGCTAGAGTCTGTAGCGGCTTAATACAGTGTGGCGTTTAAATATGGACTAGGTCCCGGGTATTTTCTGCATTTGCGGTTTCCTCGTTAACAAAATTTCTGGTGTCTGTGTTATCTCTTTTCGCATTATATATGTTGAGTGGTGCTGTGACGAGGTCACCCTCGTGACAGCTTATATAAGGGTGCATCTTTTAACCCTTGGATCATGTATTGTGGATATCTCGAGACTCTAATTAGAAAAAAGATATATTCCCTAATTATTATATTTTCTTTATTATTTTTCTTATCTTCCAAATCCTTGCATCAATTTTATTAGCATCTGAATCCCCAACCAAATAATAATTTTTGCTCGTGGGTCTTTTTTTTTTTGATCACTCGTTTTTGGCTGTTTCGTACTTCCCAAAACCTAGACCTAGGATTTCTTTCATGTTGAAATAGAAGAATCTTTTTTGTAGCAACAGAAGAAGATGGTTTGATCAAACTTAGATCGTGATTTGTGAAGGCGGTGAATGAATCAATAATGCCACAAATTGGAACTCGGTTGCGATTTCTTTTGTTTTCTTCATATCAGATGGTTAGATCATACTGGTATGTGTTCTTTTCTTTGTTATGTTGAGGTAGGCTTTGAAAATTGGAAGTTGCGACGATACATCTGGACACGAGAGTTCCTATGTCCATCGCCTCGATCATTAGCTTACACAGATCACAGATGCACTCCAAGAGGTGCATGTTCTAGTATTTGTTTCAATGAGTTATGACGTAGTCAAACAAACTCGAGTTAAAAGAAGAAGGCGAGCAAAGTTGTAAGCCTTTTATGTATATGGACTGCGCAATACTTGTATCAAACAAAAATTACTTTAACAGGGCATTTCTTGTATTGTAGTTTGATGGAAGTTCCAAAATCAGAGTTCAAGTAATATAGGAATATATGGAGGGAAGTTTGAAGGATGAAAATAAAAAAAACTCAAATGCTCGTAGCTTCATCCCGTGTATTCTTTCTATATCCATTTTGTTCCCTCCTTCCAAGTGTGAAAAAAAATGTAAATTAGATAAATCAAACAAATTTATCCAAAACAGACTAGTGTAACAGTTCAATGTTGAAATAAGTTACTACCTATTGAGGATAAGAATCATCTGATAATATACAGGTGCTGACTTCATCTACCTTTTCATCGAAATGATCTTTTTCTTATAGCAGAGTAATTATTAAGGACTATGAAGCAAATTTAATTAAATATAGGGGTGTAATAGAGAATATAAATAATAAATATAATAAAGATATTTTAATTCTCATAATTAAGTCTCGGGATGTGTACATTTCATATCTAAGGGCTAGGAAGTGCACCCTTATAGGAGCTCTCACGAGGATGACCTCGTCACAGCATGACTCTTTCTATATAATTGAAATATCATAGGTTGTGCGTAGTTCAATCAATTGGTTAATCCAACCTTTGGTTGTTGATTGAAATTGATTGACGCTTGAATATTGGTCTTTGGTACCATCCAAGTTATTTCTCACATTAATCCGGCTCTCAGATTTTTATCTGTTCGATTGCAAATTGATTTGAGAAATTGAGATATAACTCTGTCTAGTTGATTTTCTTGGAAATATATTGGAGTTAGTCCATACAAATTGCCTAAACGAAATATTGGGTGTGGTTGTTAGACCCCCGCCTTTTCAATTGGTATCAGAGCAAGAAAACACGATAAACCTAATAAGTTTGTGTTTGATTGTTCCCAAAGACTGTCCCTATGAGAAATCTCCATGGGAAACTTGTTCCGGGCATCTGTGGCGCATACCAAAAATCTTCAAAGATTGTTCAGAGTTTATTCTTGTCTAGAGTGCTGGTCTCTCAAGATAATCTCACATCATCTAAGATGTTAGAAATCCTAGATGATGGAAAACAATCTAAAGGAAAAATTAAAGATTCCTTTAAAAAGGTTCGTTGTAGGAAACGTGTGAATAAAAGCTCAAGGATATGGAACCTCACTAGATTTCTTATTAATATAGGAATACTATCGAGATGGATCAATTGACAAATATCTATTTATGGGTTTTGAAAAATGTTTTTAAATATCTGGAACGACTTGTCTTGATTAAGGAAAAGGCTTGTGCTGGTAAACATTCTAATTATGTCATTCGTGACACACATTCGAGTTTTGGCAACAACTCGGTCAAAATCGATAAAAAGATTTTCACAGGTGGTGTTGCAAGTTCCATCCATTGGAACAATCCTTCATTTAATCATATGAAAAAGGAGTCAAAAATTTCAAATAACCCTGAGTATCATCATTACTATTATATTTCTGGTACATTTCACAAATATCGATCGGAGAAGATGCATGAGGATTCCTCTGCTCATCTTGCCTCTTGGTAACAAGATTGGCATCACCCCATTAGTATATAACTTGGAGTGGGGAAAGTAACAGTCTAATTTTTTTTGTGTTTTTGTATTATGGGTTAGTTTTATTTTTGAAATTTATTTTTCCTTGAAGAAAAACTCGTTCGACAGAATTTTTATGTTCACCTGAGGTTAAATAAAATGATGTAGTTCTACTACTATCCTTTTACTACACTATGTTGATTCTTTTCACATTGTGCGAACCTTGGCGGTTGAACGATGTAAAAATCCCACTTTCCTTCTGTAGGTCGCGGTTCATGAACAGGTCCAAGCCCATCAATGGGTATATAAGAGTTGTGGTACGCGTACCCTTCTTCTTCCTTCCCTTTTTCGCGTACGTGAACTAAGTCTCTTCTAGGGTTCGCGTTTTCAACTCCATCAAAACATCGTTCTTGGAGGTCCAAGGGAGGCAAAGGGTTGTCTTCACCCTCAAGAAGTTTTTCAAGTAAGTTCTTTTCATTCTTTTCGATATTTTTTTAGATCTCATGGGAAATTTCAAGGTTTCAAAGAAGGTTTCCAAAAAATTGGATTCATCCTCTTCTAGCATGATCATACCTAAAAATCAAGATTTTATTATAATTGGATTTGTCGATGATTCTAGTAATAAGATCTTTGAAAGAATTTTTTCTAGTGGTTTCATTCTAGAAAAGAAATTGGATATGGTTAGTCATAAAGAAGATTTGGTTTGTTTTGAAAAATTTAATCTTGGAAACATCTTTAATGGTCTTGGTGAAGGTTTTGACACTCTCACAAGAATCTTATGTGCTAACATCCATGATGTTGATCTTGATGACATGACATTCAAGACCATGATAAATAGAGAAAGAACTCTTGTTAATAGAGAGTTGATTTCAAGGATTACCAAAATTCCTTTGGGTAATTTTCTCCTTCCTAGACCAAGGGAAGAAAGACCATCTTATGAAACCATTTCTAATGGTCTCTGTGGCAAGAGCGTTGATTAGATTGAAGGGAAATTTCCTACTAATTATATTAGTCTTGCTTTGATGTATTTC
>NW_020625153.1:0-41769 GCF_003573695.1 Papaver somniferum | reverse complement strand
GATTTTCACATGATCATCTTTTGACTTTCGCCAAGAATAAAAGATGAACTTGGTTAAAGCGAATGCTTACCAACACATATAACGAGAAATAGATAAGCGAGATAAACTCGGCTCGAAATATCAAATGTGTATAATTGAAATTTATATAGCAATACGACTTTTTGCCTCAAATAGGAGATAGAGTAGATAGACTTTTGAGTGATAGATGAGTTCAAGTATGCACATACCTTGTGTTAATGAAGTTTCACAAGTTCCCTTGAGTAGTTCTTCGTCTTTATTTGATGAGCGTCGTGAATTCTAAAGCTCAACTACACTTACTATCCTAATCCGAGACTTATCTCTAAGTAGACTAGAAATCAATACTTATAGTTTTGGCAACTAAACTTGACAAACAAGCTTGAGATAGCAACACTTGCGAGTTCGACCGAGCAACACTCTAATAATCTCCCCCTTTGTCAATTTGAGTGACAAAACTATCAATACATATGAATTACAAAATAATAAACTTTGTAGCTTCTCATCCAAATGCTTGATCTCCTTGGTTCTTCAACATTACTTGAAATCTTCGTCACTTCCAAGTACTCCAATGATTCTAAATGTGTTCAACTCAGCATCATAGTTGTTGAAGACCCATAGCTATAACAATGAGAAAACAATAGCTCCCAATCAGTGTTATACAGTGTCATAGTATTATTACATAGCATCAAAGTTCAATTGTATCACAACCTTGAAAATAATACTATGGTGATATGTATCACTCCCCCTTAGTCAATACTTCATCTCACATGAAAACCACTCCCCCTTACATAATGATCCGTAAACCATATGTATTTGTAGTGTGAACTACATATTAATTCTCCCCTTTTTTGTCAATATAAATTGGCAAAGGTACGAAAACTAGCGGGATCATAATAAAATTTTCATAGAGATACTTCATGACTAAAAGAGAAACACATATCAACTTTGTTTAGATGCAATCATATAGCCGAAGCTAAATGCATTCATCAAGGAGTTTATAAAGATACAAGATAACCATTATAATATTCCATAGCCGTACTCCCCGCAATTAAGAAAAATTTCAAACGAGAACTCTCCCCCATAAAATGTCATTCCCGAAAGAACAACAAGAGCGACCGTACTTTCACAAAAAAAAAAGGATTTCTTTGGACATTAACAAATCACATGAAATATGAATTTGTATCCAAAATATTCAATAAAATTAACCACAAGAGAACCTATGATTAATTTAATGGGAAATGCTCAACATAAGAAAACTTACGGAGCCACACAGTATTCACACAAAGATGTGGATCAGGGAAGACAAATATTGCGGAATAAACAAAGATTCATTCTATCTTTTATCACTATTAGCATAGAGACATATAGTAGACTTAGTCTTTGTAAACAAAAGTTCACCCTATCTCCATCAATATTTGCATAATGACATACTAGGTTTAACTTTTGTTGTCAACAGGTTCATTCAATCTTTTATCAATATTTGCATAATGACATATGAAAGAATTAACTTTTGACCACATATGGGACAACCACAGTTCACGGACGCAAACACACGTATCCCATAACAAGTTGCAATATATAAAACCATAAATATTAATACTCCAAAATCATCTTCCAAATAAACTTTAGAATTTAAATAAATAAATCTAAAAACATTGCAAGATGAAAATCGTTGGAAATAGTTATGTGTACTCATAATAATGGCTATTCCAACCCTAGTTATCCTTCTTATTAAAACACAAGAATAAATTCTCATAAGAAATTTCCTAGACAGAAAAGAAATATAACTCATGGGAAGAACGTAAGCGAAAATCATCAGACATGACCAGCAACCAGAGATCGAACAAAGATAAGTTCATCAGTTGCTTTCTTCAGTTCGTTTTTCAGAAATTCAAGATTCTTTATTGCAATTCCAAGTTATTCACGTACGACATCAAAATCTCGAAGAAGACTTCCTACCAGTTGAGATGACATTTGAACTGGCATTTTGTTTTCATGATAAACAGCATGGTAGCAGGTTATGAAAACAGGGTTCTCGTGAAACTCAATAGCCTTGTTATTCTCAACTTTGTCTTCCTTGTTGCGTCCATCCATTGTGCACACCACAAAAATTCAGGAGAATTTTTTACGTTACGAAACATGTATGTATCAGAAGAGGATAAAAAACATGATATATATATATATATATATATATATATATGTGGGTGTGTGTGTGTGTGTGTGCATCATAGGGAAACCCTAGGGTTACTCGTATACGTTCGGTAAACATCAGGTGTATGTGCACTTATGGTTACAAACCAGGACCAAGAGAGTAATGGAGCCAAATTTAGAAGTAGTTTTTGATAAAATCAAAGACACATTATAAACAAATTGACAGACAGTCTTAGCTCAAAAGAACATAAGATCATTGTTGACAAACAAAAACTCACCCGTCAATGGGAAGACGACACGAATTTTTCAAGGCAAGCAACAAAGAAAATATTCTCAAGAGTTATTGATCAAAAATATTTTGCAACATGTAATAATATACTGGAGCAGGGCTCAACAGTAGTATGATCATAAATATAACAACGATAATGAAAATACAACAAAGACTACTTTCTCAAGACAAAAGAACTTCTTGAGAATTATGAGCATCCTCCCACAGTTATAAGGAGGATGCTATTTTGAGCAGTCAAGTTGTATTTTGATGATCTCTTTTCTCATCAAGGATTTTGACTTCTTCCCTTTTCCTTCATGAAGATTTTCAGAAAAAACAAAAGGATTAGTCAAAAGAGAATTAAAAAGAGGAGGGAAAGAGATACCTGAAACTGCCGTCTTCCTTGTCTTTTTAGTGCTGCGTTTAAGTTTGTTTATACTCGTCTTGAGCTCTGAGACTCAATTATTAATGTGAAGGTAGTCTGGAGCAGACATTTTTGATTCAATACTTTCTTCAGAGAGAGAAGCGAGCTTGGACATTTTTTCTTCCTCCGATGACTTTTTCTCTTCACAGAGTAATTTGAGGAGTCAGTTGTCCATATGACATTATTCCCTTTACAATTATAGGAAGGTTTTGTATCATATTTATAATCAAGAATTTGCTCATCACAACACTTTTCTTGATTGCAGACAAGACCTTTTACTCCAGCAAAATGAGAAACAGGTTTAGTTACTTCTTTAGACATCCATACAAGAATTTTATGAAGTTTTTCATTCCGCAGTCGGAAACGACATCTCTTTTCAAGGTGACCTTTGTTTCCGCAATAATAACTGTTGTAGGGAATGTTCTTGAGCTGTTTTTGAAGATGGAAAATCCTTGTTTCTAGGAACATCAGCTACTGAATGAGGTTTTTCACGTTTGAAGTCAGTGAGTTTTTCATTTAGAAACTTGTCATTAGCACAGACAAAATTGAGCTTACTAGTACTTGGAGCGTATATTCCTTTATAGCCCAGACCACGTGTATCATGATGTTCTTTACATGCTCCCAGCATAGAGGATAATTTTGTAGAACTAGCATTAAATCTTTTTAGATTCTCTTCCAGTGAATTGACCTTATCACGAGCAGCATCTAGATCATCCTCCAATTGTTTTTCTATGGTGAGAAGACTAATTTCTCTGTCGTTAAAACATTTTTATTGAGAGCCATA
Organism: Papaver somniferum; assembly: GCF_003573695.1. Classification (NCBI taxonomy): domain Eukaryota; kingdom Viridiplantae; phylum Streptophyta; class Magnoliopsida; order Ranunculales; family Papaveraceae; genus Papaver; species Papaver somniferum. Next base: position 38,124 of record NW_020625153.1, on the reverse strand, counting down.
TCTTGCTTTACATTCTGCAAGACTTTCTTTCAACACAAAGAGATTTCGATAAAGATTATCACATTCAGACCTTTTTGAACGTACATCTTCTTCACGATCTTTAATTGTAGATTGTAAGAGTTTGTAACCACAATCATAACCCTTAAAGAGATTTCTCAATTTCCTGTTTTCTTGACAGAGAGGTTTCAGATATTCAGCCAAGCAAGCTGTTGACTTTTTCTTTTTAAGATATGGTCAAAGAGCTTGATATATTGAGAGACTTCCTCATCAACACTTTGTCCCTCTTCTGAATCACTTTCATCTGAAAGATCATCCAACTGTCCATCTAGGCATTTTTCCCAGTTGAACACAGTTTCATCCAAAGTAGAAGATATGGGAGATTTCTCATAAGACTCAAGACTTTGAACCAAATCAATGTGATTCTGAACTGGTGTTGCGCTGTCAGAAATATCGCAATTGTCAATAAAGTCAGATTGCTACAAACACAGACTTATGAGGTCTTAAACGTGTTTGCTTGCTCTGATACCAATTGAAAAGGCGGGGGTCTAACAACCACACCCAATATTTGTCTTAGAAATCTGTATGGACTAACTCCAATATACTTTAAACAGAATCAAATAGACAGTCAGACTCAGTCTTAAGAAAAGTATATCAAAGAGTTATATCTTTATTTCTCAATTCAATCCGCAATCAAACAAATAGGAATTTGCGAGCCCGATTGAATATAAGAAATAACTTGGACGGTATGAAAAACCAATATCCAAGTGTCAATCAATTTAATGAACAACCAAAGGTTGGATTCACAATTGATTGAACTTACGCACAACCTGTGATATTTCAATTATATAAATAAATATAATGAGGAAAAGAAATAACATAGACACCAGAAATTTTGTTAACGAGGAAACCACAAATGCAGAAAAACCCTAGGACCTAGTCCAGATTTGAACTCCACACTGTATTAAGCCGCTACAGACACTATCCTACTACCAAGCTAACTTCAGTCTGGAATGTAGTTGACCGCTAATCAATCTCACACTGATCAAGGTACAGTTGCCTTACGCCTCTTGAACCACGCCGGATTCTGCGCACTTGAATCCCTTAATTCGCTGAACTACGACCCAAAGTCGAAGACTTGATAAACAAATCTGTCTCACAAAGAAAAGTCTATTGAATGGATAAATCTGTCTCCCACAAATATACCTATGATTTTTGTTCCATCTTTTGATAAATCAAGGTGAACAGGAACCAATTGATAAACCGTACTTATATTCTCGAAGAACAACCTAGTATTATCAATCACCTCACAATAATCTTAATCGATTAACAAAACAACATAGTGGAATCACAAATGATGAGACGTATATGTTTGTGACTATTTTTCAATCTTGCCCACCGGAGAATAAATCTCGAGCAAATCTTTAAGAAGATAGTACTCAACACGATTGAAAACAGCAAGATCTGAACATGCAACTATAGAGAAAATAGTTGGGTCTGGCTTCACAATCCCAATGAAGTCTTCAAGTCGTTAACCTACAGGGTTTCGTGAAAAACCTAAGGTTAAAGGAGAACAGACTCTTGTTGCAACTAGTATCACACAGGAGGTGTGAGGATTAGGTTTCCCAGTTGCTAGAGTTTTCCTTTATATAGTCTTCAAATCAGGGTTTGCAATCAATGTTACCTTGGTAACAAAGCATTCAATATTCACCGTTAGATGAAAACCTGATTAGATTCAATCTAATATCTTTCTACCGTTAGATCGAACTTAGCTTGTTATACACAAATGAAATGTACCATCATTTAGATAAAGGTAACCGTACCTAAACGTGTACACTTAGTTGGGTCAATAATAGATAACTAATGGTTAGCCATATGAGCACTTTCATATCAACCTTATTCATCTTTATCATAACTAGTTCATATGACTCAAATGAAACTAGTTAGATAGTTGCTCAATTGTTTATATTTTCTTAGAAGTATACAAGACACAATTGAAGCAAAATTGATTTTGATTCACTCGAATCATTTCATGAACATTATAGCCACGGTTTTCAAAAGATTGCATTCCTTATTATGTAAATGTATTAGTTCATGAACAAACCAATTTTAGAACATAACCTACTTAAGTATGCAAACGGGTACGCATACCTAAGTAGCCCGACTGAGTTTGGTTACGCCAGTAGGCGTACGTGTACGCATACTATTTCACTCTTCCAAACTCCAGCAGAAATTCACGGAACTTGAACTTCCGCCAGTACGCGTACAGGTACACATAATTAGTTTCCGGACTTCCAACAACCAACCAGTATGCGAACGGGTACGCATGCCATGGTTCCTGGTTTTGGACTTTAGACAAATGTAAATGCACACTATGTTTATATCCAATCATGGTTACATGTTTAAAACCCTCATTTCAATGATTGAAACATTCTTAGAAGACGACAATAGCTGTCTCACACAAACTATTAGCTTTAAAGCAATTTTTAAGTGCTCGAATGATGAATACGAAACATTCCGAGTCTACATCAAATGACTGTCTCACACAAATCATGTAAGATGTTACAAGGTGATTTTCACATGATCATCTTTTGACTTTCATGAAGAAGAAAAGATGAACTTGGTTAAAGCGAAATCTTACCATTACATATTTCGAGAAATAGATAAGCGAGATAAACTCGGCTCAAAATATCAAATGTGTATAATTGAAGTCTATATAGCAATTCCATCATTTTAGTCTAGAATTGATATCCTTACTGAATACTAGTCTTTGGCTACATAAAATACTCTTTGTAGTTCAAAGAGGATTTGATTATTCGGTTGGACATCATGTTGTTTATATTGAAAAAAATGAATTGGGTGTGAGGACCAGTTGTTACAGATTCTTGTTGAGACAGTGAAAAGACGAGGGTACCCAAATACACCACAATATTTTAAATATCAACCTATAAGTCTGATACTAAGTGTTATAGTTTATGGACAAAGTCGAGACAATACAACAACTATGGTATTCACTTTGTGTGATCGTCTATGGATATGAAATCGACACAATACGAAAACAAAGTGATCACTTGATAATAGGTACGTTGTTAACCGAAACTCTATAGGATCAATATCAAGTGACTAGGATTAACATACGTGTATAATTTACTTAATTATGATAAGAATTATAATGCAGAAATAAAATAAAAAAGACGAGGGTACCCAAATACACCACAATCTTTTTGTTTCAACCTATAAGTCCTCTACCGAATGTGATCGTCTATAGACAGAGTCGACAAAATACGAAAATTCGGTTCATACTTCATGCGATCGTATATGGATAGGAGATCGAGAAAATATGACAACAAAATAACCTGTGTGATTGACTATGGATACAAGATCGAGACAATACAACAACGAAGTATGTTATTTGATAATACGTTCGGTAATAACCAAACTCTATAGGTTCACTATCAAGTAATGCGGAGTTAACGTATATGTTTATTTTACTTTATTATAATAAACAATTATAATGTGGAAATCAAATTAAAAGATACAACAAGATTTTGTTAACGAGGAAATCCGCAAATGCAGAAAACCCCCAGGACAGTTTTGAATACTTTCAGAATTAAGCCGCTATACAAAATCTAAACCAATAGTTGAGACCAAGCAGACTCCCAGAGCTACTCTGTTCCCTCAGTATCCCTGCGCCTTATACTTCTAGAGTCACGCACGTGAATAGCAAGTCCTTTGGATCGTATTCCATACAGCAAAGGAATAATCTGTTTGGTACCACTCTAATCAATCTTTGCTAAAGATATAGATGATTCGTTGACAAAGGCTCTTCCGTTTAATCTAATAAACTCCTTTGTCTTGTTAGATCAATCTAATTTTAACTACATAAACATTCAAGTATAGATTCACACTAAATCAAAATAGATCTCAAAGAGATATATTGAGAATGTCGATCTCACGCAACTAACCAATCGAATAAATACGATTCTAGTTGGATCTCATCCGATCAAGGTTTGTTCACACAAATTTACAAGATACGAAAACCAATAAGAAATCTTCTTTGTCTTCAAATCTTCTTTAATCTTCAATAACCTGCACAACACCACTTGAATCTCTTGTGTTCAATCACGCACAGAACGGAGTCTGTTAACAACGGATTATCACAAGATGTCTTTGAGTGAATCTTATATCAGAAGAGAAGATTCTAAAGAATAAACAAACTAGGTGCAATCAAAGTTTCAACAACCGTTAGTCAATCAAATCAATCGAAAACTAATAACACTTCATTATCTAGTTTCCAACCAACGGTACTCGTAGCTTCTTGATCCCACAGAAGTCTTTAAACGAGAGGTCGTAAGAGATTTCACCTAATTAGGGTACTTTTATCTTCGAATAGACGGCTCCACCAGAAGCAACAAGAAATTAAGTTCACCTAGCTCTTAGGATAGTTTACTAGAAATGCAAACTTAGGTATTTATAGAATAAGGATGTTTGGACACCAAGGAATTTCCAAAACCGAAAATATTCTCAAGATATGCAATGAATAGTAAAATTCTGTTTTCATAATTCCAATAAATGCTTGTCCAATATTTCCGGAATCTCTCAATAGTAAATCTCCAATTAGTAAATGCATATTACTAAATTATCTGGTGATTAAAGCATATAAAACCAAAAACCTTAATTAAAAGATTCTCAATTTATTTCGGCGCAGGATCACCTTGAGTACTAATGACTATCTTTGAAAAATAAATGATAAAAGTTACTGCTCATGTTCAAAGTATGTTGACATCATTTCACTGCAAATCCTTATTTCATATTTACATGGATTTGCATTCTTGGAATCGGTTATACCACACTTCCAAACAAGTTTAGAATTGGTTCACCTGTATTCCAAGACTACTATATGATTGATCAAATGTCGAATCACATGCATGGGTTTAATCGGTTCTACCAATCACTAGGATCGGTTATACCTAATTATGGAAATACTTGTGAACGGTCACACCGGTCACTAGGATCGGTTATACCAGTTCAAGTATCGGTTCCATATACACATGGTATTACTTGTAATCAGTCACACCAGTTACCAGGACCGGTTACACCAATTACATGAATCGATTACACATACTCATGATCGCTCACACCAATTATTAGGATCGGTTACACCAATTACTAGGATCAGTCACACCAATTACAAGGATCGATCATACCATCACATGGTGATACTTAGGATCGGTTAAACCAATTAATAAAAACCAGTCATAACAAATCATAAGTCATCCATTGTGATTAGTTATCCAAGATACATAACATAAGTTAAGATCGATTCTACCATCTCACACATATTGGTCATCCAAAGATTTGCAATGAATAGCCGGACCAATAAGCCTAACTATTTCCCTTTCGATCATAAAACAAGTTCATGAATGTACTTACTTTAAACAAATGTAAAAATTTGTTTCCTAGGATGAAATCTTCACCATAACCCGTTCACATAATCATAACAATCTATACAAGATTATGTCGATGTCATATCGACGAATTTCAAAAGATAAGCGTTATACTTCGTAGTCTAATTCCCTAATACTATGATCATACTATTATGGCCATGTCACATCACCAGAGTATTATACAATATGTACAGTATATACAGCTTCACTGTTATGTTTTCAATATAGTACGACTTGAAAGATACGTTAGGAATGAAACAAGTTCAGTCAGTATTGCTAACCTCAAGTGGAAGGATGATGACGTCGTTATAGTTCGCTACTTCTTAACATTCTTCAGTTCTTTGGAGTAATACTTGTATGTCTCAATATTCCTAGACTTTCTAGTCTAACCTAAACGAAGTTGACACTAGTATTTAATCAAACGTTTCTAGATGAGTTTTGATACTAAAATATGACAACCAAACTTGACATACCAACGCTTGGTGAGTTCAACCGAGCTATGATCTAACATAAAGTAAATGACACAACAAGATTTTGTTAACATTTGAATGAGTATTGAGAGTCAAAACATTTCAAAGTTCATCTTTTAAATCAAAATTTGTATCCATCGAACTAGACAAGGAGACCGCAAATGCAGAAAATCCCCGGGACCTAGTCAAGTTTTGATACTCTCAGAATTAAGACGCTATACAAAATCTAATACCAACTTTGTATAGTTTAGACCAAGTATACTACCCCTAGCTACTTATTTTCCTCAATATCCCTGCGCCTTTGACTTCTAGTGTCAAGCACGTGAATCACCAATCCTTTTGATTGTATTCCAAGCAGTAAAGGATAAATCTGTTTGGTAACTACTCTATTCAATCTTGGTAATAAGATATTATGAGTCGTTGACAAAGGATCTTCCATTTAAACTAATAAACTCTTTTGTCTGGTTAGATCAACCTAAACTTTGATTACCGAAATAACCAAACTCTATATTTGCTATCAATCAATATAGAATTCAGAGAGAAACTATATGGTGATGCCAATCTCACGCAACTAACCAATAATTTCTATCAAATATAAACATGATTCTAGTTGGATCCAGCTGATCAAGGTTTGTGCACACAATTCACAAGATGCGAAAACTAATAAGAAAACCTTCGTTGTCTTCAGATCTTCGTTTGTCTTTAATAATAACCTGCACAACACAACTTGAATCCTCTTGTGATCAATCACATGCAGAACAGAGTCTGTTAAGAATAAATTATCACAAGATGTCTATAGATCCGAAAATGGTTCTAAAGATCTTGTCGATACTTTGGTCTAGTTTGAGTGAGCCCTATATCAGAAGGTAAGATTCTCAAGAATAAACAAACTAGGTGCGATCAAAATTTCAACAACCGTTAGTCAATCAAATCAATAATCGAAAACTAAAATAACAATGCAATTATCTAGTTTACCACCAAAGGTACTCGTAGAGCTTCTTTATCCCACAGAAGTCTTTAAACGAGCGGTCGTACGAGATTTCGCCTAATTAGGGTACTTTATGGTCTTTAAACTAAAATAACTATGCAATTATCTGGTTTCCAGATAGACGGCTCCACCAGAAACAACAAGAATGAAGTTTTTCTGGGTCTTAGGATAGTTTGCAAGAAATGCAAACTCAAGTGTTTACAGTCCAAGGTTACTTTCCTCTCCGAATAGGCGGATCCACCAGTAACAACACAACTCGGTAGTTTTGCTGGCTCTGAGGATTAGTTTGCTCAAAATGCAAACTTTGATATTTATAGACCATGGAAGTTTGGACACCAAGGAAATTCCAAAACCGAAAATATTCTCAAGATATTAACATTAAAGCACCTAATTCCGGTTTTCCTATTTCCAATTAATTACTAAACAAAATTTCCGAAAACTCTCTGAGAAAACTTTCATTATTAGTTTAGCACATTAACTAATAATATTTTCTGGAGGATATTCTTTAATTGTTGGTAATTAAAACATATATTATGAAAATCATAACTAAATGCTTTTAAATTTTTCGATTTGGGATAACCTTGAGTATCGAAGAATATCTTTGAACAATTAATGATAATAGTTATGTGCATGTTCAAATATGTTGACATCTATAAGTTTCTCAGCATACTCTAATTCGAAGCTTCACATAAAACATAAAGAGATATGTGAATATTGGAAACTCGGTTTGTCTCCTTGGGATCGATTGTACCAAACTCACAATGTAAGTTGTGATCGGTTATACCCTGCTTCCCAAACTAGGTTGTTATCGGTTATGCCTTGCTTCCCAAGGTAGCTTGTGATCAGTTACACCTTATTTTCCGAGTTACGTTGTGATCGGTTACATCTTGGTTCCCAAAGAAACTTGTGACTAACTTCCCAAATTAGCTTGTGATCAGTTACACCATGCTTCTAAATGGTAGCTTGTGACCGATTACAACTAAATTCCAAATGTAGCTTGTGACAGGTTACACCATGCTTCACAAAGTAGCTTGTGACCGATTACAACATGCTACACAATATAGTCTATGACCGGTTATACCTCAAATTTCAACAAATTAGGATAGGTTCTACCTTATCATCTTATATTAGCCATTCAAAAGATACTCCATAAATAAGCTGACCAGTCATGATTTCCTTTCGATTATCAAACAAGTTCATATATGTACTTCCTTTAAACAAATGTTATAAAAAAATATTTCCTTGGGTAAAATCATACCTGTATCTTACACATAATCAAGTAACTAAATATAAAGATTATGTTGATGTTGTATTTACAAAGTTCCAAAAGATAAGAGTTTATACTTTTTAATTCAATAAGTTCCTTGACACTTTGATCATAATGATATGACCAAGTCTAAGCACGGAGACAAATCAAGTAATACAACTTGAATATATATACAACTTTGCATGTTTTGTTTTCAATGTAATACAACTTGAAAGGTACGTTGGGAATGGAAACAAATCAAGTCAGTATTATTAACCTCAAGTGGAGGGATGATGTCCTCGTTGTAGTCGTTACTTCTTATCATTCTTCAGGTCTTCGAAGTGATACTTGTACATATCAACATTCCTAGACTTTCTAGTCTAACCTAAACTAATTTGACTCTAATATTTAATCAAGCGACTCTAGATGAGTGTTGATACTAAAATATGACAATCAAACTTGACATATCAACACTAGGTGTGTTCAACCGAGCTATGCTCTAACAATCTCCCCCTTTGTCAATTTTAGTGACAAAACTATATTACATATGGAGATCAACAATTATAAAATAACTCATAATTCATACTCTTGATTCAAAGTATCAATAACACAATAACCTGCATATATTCAAAAATAAATGTCATTGTTGACATTTGAATAACAAAAGCTTTTACTCCCCCTAAAGGCAAGCTAGGTAAATGTTCAATCCGAACATATTTGTTATTCCCCTTTTGTATTATGAAATACTACACATCATGATGATTTCTTTCTTCCCCTTAGTCTATGCTTTACTCTTCCGTTAGAAATAATGTTTAAGCACATATATCGTTTCTTAGTGGTGAAACATCACTTGTTTACTCCATATATTTCTTCCCCTTTTTGTCACAAAAATGACAAATGTACGAGTGAACAAAAGGATAAACCTAAAGGATCTTACAAATCTATAAGACTTGTACAACCTATAAGAGTAAGCACGAAGGTTTCACATACTATTTTTGATAACCAATACTAAAACCGAAACTACAAAAGTAATTTATCTTTAGTATGTTATCAAGGAAACAATTTCCAGAAGCAATTTTACCTTTAGTCCGACAAGCCAACTAAGATAACTTAATTCTTTTATTGAATCGATTGTGTATGTACAATCGCTTATTTCGATAAGACACAATTATAGATCAAAATTAACTCTAATTTTCTTATCAGGCTCTAATTATTCCATAAAATAACTTAGACCTTTCCCTTTAGACAAGACAAACACTAAGTTAGTTAACTAGTTCTTCTTGTCAAGGAATTCGATTAGACTTGAATAACCGAATCCTCCAATTGATAAGTCTAACTAAGATCAAAATTAACTTACTTTTCTCTTATCCGGAATCAAATGGACTAAACAGATGACCCCCTAATTTCATTAATCCAAAAACAATAGAAACAAACTAAATAAATTGACTTACTATAGTTTTCCTTAACCAGAAGCAGTTGAAATAAATATAACCAGCAATTACACCGAATTTCGTTAAGTAATAACACTTGATACCAAACAATAAAGAAGATACCAAATCATAAGCCAAATAAATTGACATGGTTTTTCTTAACCGGAAACAATTGAATCACAATAATTAATCCATACAAGATAATGCAACATATCAATTGTACCGAAATTTTGTTAAGCAAAAGCAAAACATATGCAATAAAGTCATGCTTTTCTTAAACTGGAAAAAATATTAACTAACAATAAAAATCGTTACCTCAAATTACGCAACCACTTCTCCCCAGAAAGATATACTGTTTAAGCGCAAGTTCAAATAAAAACTCTCTCTCAGTTAGTTATCATCCTCTCGCAAGAATAAAAGAACAACAACAAGAGCAACCTTTACCAGAGAAAGTTTGAATTGGTTTTAAATAATGTGTGTCAATAGAAAAAGTGTAAACCCGAAACACATATGTTATGCTAAACACAACTTATGTAAACATAAATTGATTATCAACATATTATGACTTTTCACATATGAGTTTCAATCGGAACACCTTATGATCCTTTGATAAAGCCTACCAACAAAGGCTATAACTTAATCTCGGCAAATAAAAAAGCCACACAAATCATACGAGCTTCACAATATGAGACTGGAACATAAATTTAATGAAAACCAACGTTTATCTCATATATCAAGAGTGCTCATATGTATACCAAATATTTAGTTTATAGAACATAAACAAAAATTAGTGAAAAAGCGGGGGTCTAACAACTACAACTAATATTTTGTTAGGAAATCTGTATGGACTAACTCCAATATAATTCCAAGAGACTTAACTAGACAGTCGGACTCAATCAAAGAAAATATATCCAAGAGTTATATCTCTGTTTCTCAATGTAATCAGCAAATCAAACAGATAAAACCGTGAGCCTGATTATTATGAGAACAACTTGAACGGTACCAGAGACCAATATTTCAAGTGTCAATCAATTTCAATCAACAACCAAAGGTTGGATTTACCAATTAATTGAACTACACACAACCTGTGATATTTCAATTATATAAACAAATATAACGCGGAAAAGAAATAACATAGACACTAGAAGTTTTGTTAACGAGGAAGCTGCAAGTGGAGAAAAACCCCGGGACCTAGTCCAGTTTTGAACACTACATTGTATTAAGCCGCTACAGACTCAAGACTACTACAAGTTAACTTCGGACTAGAATGTAGTTGATCCTTAACCAACCTTACACTGATTAAGTTACAGTCGCGTACCTTACGCCTCTGAATCCCAGAAGGACTCTACGCACTTTATTCCCTTAGATGATCTCACCCACAACTAAGAGTTGCTACAACCCAAAGTCGAAGACTTGATAAACAAATCTGTCTCTCACAAAAAAGTATATGCTGATAGATAAATTTGTATCCAATAGAAATACCTACGAAGTTTTTGTTCCGTTTTTTGATAAATCAAGGTGAACATGAACCAATTGAAAATCCGGTCTTACATTCCCGAAGAACAACCTAGAAATATCAATCACCTCACAATAACTTAACTATATGGTAGTAGAACATGTTATTGTGGAATCACAAAGAATGAGACGGAGAGTTTTGTGTTTACTTTTTATATCTTACCTATCGGATATAAATCTTGAGTAAATCTTAGAGAAGATAGTACTCAATACGATAGAACAAGTAAGATCAGAACACGCAACTATAGAGAAAATAGTTGGGTCCGGCTTCAGAATCCCAATGAAGTCTTCAAGTCGTTAACCTTAATGGTTTTAGGAAAAACCTAGGTTAAAGGAGAAACGACTCTTGTCGCAACTAGTATCACACAGGAGGTGTAGGGATCAGGTTTCCCAGTTGCTAGAGTTCTCCCTTATATAGTCTTCAAATCAGGGTTTGATAACTTTGGAACAATGCAATAAATATTCACCATTAGATGAAAACCTGATTTAAGATTCAAGATAATATCCCTCCACCGTTAGATTGTCTTATTTTATTACATACAAATGAAATATACCTTCATTTAGATATGGTAACCGCACGTAAAAGTGTATATTGAGTTGGCTCAATAACAGCTAACCAAAGTTAGCCATATGAACACTTTTGTATTAACCATGTTCATATTAACACTTCTAGACCAAATGATAATCAAATGAATGTAATTGTGTTACTCATAGAGTTGTTCAATTGTTTATATTCTCATAGAAGTATACAAGACACAATTGAAGCAACATCAGATTGATTCAGAAGAATCAGTTCATGAACATTTTAACCACGGTTTGCAAAGATTGCATTCCTTAATATATAAATGTATTTTTTCATGAGTATGAAATCATACTTAACCGATTTTGGAACTTAACCACATAAGTTTGCAAACGGTACGCAAATTTAAGCTCCGAACTTTGATCTTTTCCGACAGTTCGCAAACGGGTACGGATACTGTCGTTCCATACCGAATTCAGGTGAAACAGTTTGCAAACGGGTACGCAAACTTAGTTCCCGGACTTTCACAGTTAAAACCATTCGCATACAGGTATGCATACTTGGTTCCCGGACCTGAATTATTCTTACAACAGTCTGCATACAGGTATGCATACTGTGCTATATCCAGACAATGATTAATTGTTCTAAACTCCCATTTCAATTATTGAAACATTCTTAGAAGACGACAATAGCTGTCTCACACAAACTATTAGCTTATAAGCAATTTTCAACTGATCGAATGATCAATAGAAACATTCGGTCTCCACATCAAATGACTGTCTCACACAAATCATGTAAGATGTTATAAGGCAATTTTCACATGATCATCTTTTGACTTTCATCAATAATAATGATGAAGGTAGTTAAAGCAAAAATCTTTCCAATACACGAGAAAGATATAAGCGAGTTAACTCTGCTCGAAATATCAAATATGTATAATGTAAAGTGTATATAGCTATACGACTTAGTCTCAATAGGAGATAGAATATAATAGACTTCTGAGTGATAGATGAGTTCAAGTCTCCACATACCTTTTATTGATGAAGTTCCTCCAAGCTCCCTTCAGTAGATCTTCGTCAATCGATGAACGCCGTGAAGTCTAAAGCTCAACTACAAATTCTATCCTAATCCGAGACATGGCTATAAATAGACTAGAAATCAAGACTTATAGTTTGGAAAACTAAACTTGACAAACAAGCTTGAGATAGCAACGGTTGCGAGTTCAACCGAGCAGTGGTCTAAATTTAGTATATGTTACTTACATATGAGCTACACCATCATAACTTTATTATGATTTTGATATAACAATCACGAAGATATGACTAAAGATCGGCTATACTCAAAAGTCACTAATCATAAGGAAGTGAGCCAATATATGAGAATGAAACATAATGGTTTATATCGTAAACTCAAATGCAATACACCATAAATATTCAACAGAAAATTAATTATTAAAATTACCCCAATCTTGTAGGAAATTAAATTATGAAAACAACGTAAAAAGAATGAGGTTATTCCGATTTCGGACGAAGAAGTTATGGGCAAAACAGTTCTACACTCCTTTGTACGGACTAGGTTGTGACCGATTATACTTTGACTCCTAACATAGGCTATGACCGGTACCATGAATCAATACACAAAACTGTTTTAGGCATAACTTTTGCATACGATGTCCGAATTCAATGATTTTTGGATCGTTTTAACCAGCTAAACAAGAGCTAAACTTATATGACTCATAATTACTGTTTATATCAAACGCTCAATTGTGGGTAGAAAAGGTATGAGTAAAGAAGAAAAATCTCCCTCAAGCTATCAAATAGGCATATAATAACCGAGAGGTCATGTTCTTCCTCACCTTTCATAAGAAAAATCTCCCTCTTGCTTGGTTTGCTTACTCTTGTTCCATCTCTTGTTTTTCTTCTTTGACTTGTGATGAAGAGTGTAATTATCACAACATGCATTTGTACAAGAGACATTATACAATATGATGTCTTTCTTTAGTCTTTCAAGAAGATTCCCGTAATCATTGTTACCAACATTTATCAAATGAGGGTCATTCTTGTGACTAACTTTTGGTCCCTTCTTGGTCGAGGACTTCGGGACCCATTTATAGATGGTTTTCATAGGAGCGGATTTCTCCTTCATACCATTAGGACCATTGCCATTTTGGATACTTTGCGAAAGATCCTTTCTCCAATTTGAAACATCAGATCTTGTTTTAGTATTTACAAAGTCATCTTTCTTTCTATAGTCGGGTCTTTTATGAGATGACCTTGTCGAGCGATAGGAAAAACTTGAACTATCATTATAATAACTCTTTTGTATTAACTTAGGACAATAGCAATCCGAGTTCTTTCGGGGATCAAACTTAGCCAACTCGTTTGATATAAAAGAAAGTGCATCCTGTATCTTACGAACTTTGCATCCCTATTACAGGTGTCCTTTATTATCACAAAAATAAGAATGCTTAGTAACATAACGAGTGTGAGTTTTAATGTTACCTTTTTGTGGATCCACTTGCATTGGAGTTCGACGAGTTTTCTTATTATTATTATCTTTGTCTAACGTTGTCGCTTTCTTAACATTAGAAGAGGTGCTTTCTTTGATAGTCGCACATGAAGAATTTGGTTGAGAATGATTCTTAGGCTTGACATGCTTTACTTCTTTACAAGAAATACAGGCATTTTTGACATCAGTGGAAGCCTCTGGTTGAAAAGAATTTGTGGCTTTGACAAATTTTACCTCTTTGCTAATATTTGAAGCATCTATTACCTTATATCCCAATCCTCGTGTATTAAGATGATTTTTTACTTACTTCAAATATTGAGGTTAATTTGTCATTATTGAATTTTCTCAAATTCAACTTTTCTTCTTCTAACGTCTTGATTTTATTAAGAGCACCAGTAAGATCAGCCTCAAGGCATTTCTCTCGTGAGAGATATGCACCATCTTTTTCTTCAAAACTCTTTTGTTGAGAGTTAATCCTTGCTTCAGATTCAGCAAGTTTCTATTTCAACAAATGAACTTTTGCAAGAGCATCATCACGCTCTTTCTCTAACAATTCTGTTTGAGAAAGACTAGAACTTTCTTTGTCTTCAAGACCCTGTATTTGTTGAAGAGCATCTTCCCTCAACTTTTCATGATCTTGACGAATATTTTCACATTTAGTAGTTATTGCTTTCAATTCCTCCTGAGGTTTCTCTATTATATCGTTACAGATACTTAGGTTATTTTTGTAAGTTGGAAATTTCTCTGAGAGTGGTTCAACAACCTCTTGCGATACGTTAACTGAGTCTTTCACTAATTTTTGCTTTCACATAACTTTAATTTAACTCATATCTTATATGTTGGACCGCAATAAACACAGATTGTTAAATCTTTTCATGTTTGCCTGCTCTGATACCAATTAATAGATGAGGGTACCCAAATACACCACAATATTTTAAATATCAACCTATAAGTCCCATACCATGTGTGATCGTCTATGGACAAAGTCGAGACAATACAAAAACTATGCTATTCACTTTGTGTGATCGTCTATGGATATCAAATCGAGACAATACGACAACAAAGTGATCACTTGATAATAGGTAGGTACGGTGTTAACCGAAACTCTACAAGATCAATATCAAGTGACTAGGATTAACGTACGTATATAATTTACATAATAATAACAATTATAATGTGGAAATAAAGTAAATGACATAGAAAAAATTTGTTAACGAGGAAACCGCAAATGCAAAAAAAACCCGTGACCTAGTCCAGTTTTGAATACTCTCAGAATTAAGCCACTATACAAAATCTAGTACCAACTTTGTATAGTTGAGACCAAGTAGACTACCCCTAGCTACTTAGTTTCCTCGGTATCCTTGCGCCTTCGACTTCTAGAATTACGCACGTGAATCACCAATCCTTTTGATCATATTCCAAACTGTAAAGGATAAATCTGTTTGGTAACTACTCTATTCAATCTGGAAAATAAGATATTATGAGCCCTTGACAAATGCTCTTCCGTTTTAACTAATAAACTCCTTTGTTTGGTTAGATCAACCTAAACTTTTATTACCAAAATAACCAAACTCTAGATCTGCAATCAATCAATATAGATCTCAAAGAGAAACTATAAGGTGATGCTGATCTCACGCAACTAACCAATCAAGTCTATCAAATATAAACACGATTCTAGTTGGATCCCAACGATCAAGGTTTGTGCACACAATTCACAAGATACAAAAACTAATAAGAAAAACTTCGCCGTCTTCAGATCTTCGTTTGTCTTCAATAATAATCTGCACAACACAACTTGAATCCTACTGTGATCAATCACACACAGAACAAAGTCTGTTAACAATGGATTACCACAAGATGTCTTTAGGTCCGAAAATAGTTCTAAAGATCCCATCGATACTTTGATTTATATTGAGTGAGCCATATATCAGAAGAGAAGGTTCTCAAGAATAAACAAACTAGCTGCAATCAAAGTTTCAACAACCATTAGTCAATCAAATAAATAATCATAAACTAAAATAACAATGCAACTATCTAGTTTCCCACCAACGGTACTCGTAGAGCTTCTTGATTCCACAAAAGTCTTTAAATGAGCGATCGTAAAAGATTTCGCCTAATTAGGGTATTTTTTACTCCGGATAGACGGCTGCACCAGAAACAACAAGAATGAAGTTTGCATGGCTCTTAGGATAGTTTGCAAGAAATGCAAACTCAAGTATTTATATACCAAGGTTGTTTGGACAACAAGGAAATTTTAAAACCGAAAATATTCTCAAGATATTAACATTAAAGTACCTAGTTTCGGTTTTCCTATTTCCAATTAATTACCAACCCATATTTCCAAAAACACTCTTAGAAAACTTTTATTATTAGTCTAGCACATTAATTGATAATATTTTCCAGAGGATATGTGTTAGAGCACTGCTCGGTCGAACTCGCAAGCGTTGCTATCTCAATCTTTTTTGTCAAGTTTAGTTGCCAAAACTATAAGTCTTGATTTCTAGTCTACTTAGAGCTATGTCTCGGATTATGATAGAATTGTAGTTGAGCTTTAGACTTCACGATGTTTATCGATTGAAGACGAAGAACTACTAAGGGGAGCTTTTGGAACTTCATCAATAAAAGGTATGTGGAGACTTGAACTCATCTATCACTCAGAAGTCTATTTCTATTCTATCTCATATTGAGACAAAAGTTAATAGCTATATAGACTTTACTTTATACACATTTGATATTTCGAGCTGAGTTTAACTCGTTTACATCTTTCTCGAAATATGTGTTGGTAAGCTTTCGCTTTAACCAAGTTCATATTTTATTCTTAACGAAAGTCAAAAGATGATCATATGAAAATCGCCTGATAACATCTTACATGATTTATGTGAGACAGTCATTTGATGTAGACTCGTAATGTTTCGTATTAATCAATCGGTCAATTCAAAATTGATTTGAAGCTAATAGTTTGTGTGAGACAGCTATTCCCGTCTTTTAAGAATGTTTCAATGATTATAATAGAGTTTCGAACAATTAACCATTGATTGTATATAGCACAGTATGCGTACTTGTATGCTAACTGTTGCAAGTTACTCCAAGTCCGGGAACCATAGTATGCATACCCGTATGCGTACTGGTTTAACAGTTAAAGTTCGGGAACTTAGTATGCATACCCGTATGCGTACTGGCTTAACAGTTCAAGTCCGGGAATTTAGTATGTGTATCGTTCGCATACTGGCGGACAGACCAAGTCCAGAACTCTGAGTATGCATACCCGTTTGCATACTTGAGTGAGTTAAGTTCTAAAATCGGTTTATTCGTGAACAAATACATTTATATAATAAGGAATGCAATCTTTTGCAAATTGTGGCTATAATATTCATGATTGATTCGAGTGAATCAAAATCGATTTTGCTTCAATTGTGTCTTGTATACTTCTATGAGAATATAAACAATTGAACAACTCTATAACTAGTTTCATTTGAGTCATTTGAACTAGTTGTGATAAAGATGAAAAAGGTTGATATGAAAGTGTTCATATGGATAACTTCGGTTAACTATTGTTGAGCCAACCAAGTGTACACGTTTAGGTACGATTAACCATATCTAAATAAAGGCGTATTTCATTTGTGTGTAACAATATAAGTTCAATCTAACGGTTGAAAGATATTAAATTGAATCTAATCAGGTTTTCATCTAACCGTGAATATTGAATACTTTGTTACCAAGGTAGCATTGATTGCAAACCCTGATTTGAAGACTATATAAGGGAGAACTAGCAACTAGGAAACCTAATCCCCACACCTCTTGTGTGATACTAGTTAAGACTAGAGTTGATTCTCCTTTAACCTAGGTTTTTCTAAAACCATTATAGGTTAACGACTTAAAGACTTCATTGGGATTCTGAAGCCAGACCCAACTATTTCTCTGTAGTTGCGTGTTCCAATCTTACTTAGTTCTATCGTATTGAGTATTATCTTCTCTAAGATTTGCTCGAGATTCAATCTCCGATAGGTAAGATAAAAAGTAGTCACAAACATCTTCGTATTATCGTTTGTGATTCCACAATATCTTGTTCTGCTACCATATGGTTAAGATCAATGTGAGGTGATTGATATTACTAGGATGTTCTTCGGGAATATAAGCCCGGTGTATCAATTGGTTCATGTTCACCTTGATTTATCAAAAGACAGAAGAAAAACTCGTAGATATTTCTGTGGGAGAAAAATTTATCTATTCAATATACTTTTCTGTGTGAGACAAATTTGTTTATCAAGTCTTCGACTTTGGGTCGTAGCAACTCTTAGTTGTGGGTGCGATCAGCTAAGGGAATCAAGTGCGTAAAGTTCTGATGAGATTCAGAGACGTAAGGAACGTGACTGTACCTTAATCAGTGCGACATTGGTTAGGTATCAACTACATTCCAGTCTGAAGTTAACTTGTAGTAGGCTAGAGTCTGTAGCGGCTTAATACAGTGTGGCGTTCAAATATGGACTAGGTCCCGGGTATTTTCTGCATTTGCGGTTTCCTCGTTAACAAAATTTATGGTGTCTGTGTTATCTCTTTTTCGCATTATATATGTTGAGTGGTGATGTGACGAGGTCACCCTCGTGATAGCTTATATAAGGGTGCATCTTTTAACCCTTGGATCATGTATCGAGGATATCTCGAGACTCTAATTAGAAAAAAGATATATTCCCTAATTATTATATTTTCTTTATTATTTTGTTATCTTCCAAATCCTTGCATCAATTTTATTAGCATCTGAATCCCCAACCAAATAATATTTTTTGCTCGTGGGTCTTTTTTTTTTTTTTTGATCACTCGTTTTTGGCTGTTTCGTACTTCCCAAAACCTAGACCTAGGCTTTCTTTCATGTTGAAATAGAAGAATCTTTTTTGTAGCAACATAAGAAGATGGTTTGATCAACCTTAGATCGTGATTTGTGAAGGCGGTGAATGAATCAATAATGCCACAAATTGGAACCCGGTTGCAATTTCTATTGTTTTCTTCATATCAGATGATTAGATCCAGACTGGTATGTGTTCTTTTCTTTATTATGTTGAGGTAGGCTTTGAAAATTGGAAGTTGCGACGATACATCTGGACACGAGAGTTCCTATGTCCATCGCCTTGATCATTCGCTTACACAGATCACAGATGCACTCCAAGAGGTGCATGTTCTAGTCTTTGTTTCAATGATTTATGACGTAGTCAAACAAACTCGAGTTAAAAGAAGAAGGCGAGCAAAGTTGTAAGCCTTTTATGTATATGGACTGCCCAATACTTGTATCAAACAAAAATTACTTTAACAGGGCATTTCTTGTATTTTAGTTTGATGGAAGTTCCAAAATCAGAGTTCAAGTAATATAGGAATATATGGAGGGAAGTTTAAAGGATGAAAATAAAAAAACTCAAATGCTCGTAGCTTCATCCCGTGTATTCTTTCTAGAGCCATTTTGTTCCCTCCTTCCAAGTGTGAAAAAAAAATGTAAATTAGATAAATCAAACAAATTTATCCAAAACAGACTAGTGTAACAGTACAATGTTGAATTAAGTTACTACCTATTGAGGATTAGAATCATCTGATAATATACAGGTGCTGACTTCATCTACCTTTTCATCGAAATGATCTTGTTCTTAGAGCGGAGTAATTATTAACGACTATAAAGCAAATTTAATTAAATATAGGGGTGTAATAGAGAATATAAATAATAAATATAATAAAGATATTTTAATTCTCATAATTAAGTCTCGGGATGTGTACATTTCATATCTAAGGGCTAGGAAGTGCACCCTTATAGGAGCTCTCACGAGGATGACCTCGTCACATCATGACTCTTTCTATATAATTGAAATATCTTAGGTTGTGCGTAGTTCAATCAATTGGTTAATCCAACCTTTGGTTGTTGATTGAAATTGATTGATGCTTGAATATTGGTCTTTGGTACCATCCAAGTTATTTCTCACATTAATCCGTCTCTCAGATTTTTATCTATTCGATTGCAGATTGATTTGAGAAATTGAGATATAACTCTTGGATGTATTTTCCTTGATTGAGTCTGACTGTCTAGTTGATTTTCTTGGAAATATATTGGAGATAGTCCATACATATTGCCTAAACGAAATATTGGGTGTGGTTGTTAGACCCCCGCTTTTTCAATTGGTATCAGAGCAAGAAAACACGATAAACCTAATAAGTTTGTGTTTGATTGTTCCCAAAGACTGTCCCTATGAGAAATCTCCCTGGGAAACTTGTTATGGGCATCTGTGGCGCATACCAGAAATCTTCAAAGATTGTTCAGAGTTTATTCTTGCCTAGAGTGCTGGTCTCTCAAGATAATCTCACATCATCTAAGATTGTTAGAAATCCTAGATGATGGAAAACAATCTAAAGGAAAAATTAAAGATTCCTTTAAAAAGGTTCGTTGTAGGTAACGTGTGAATAAAAGCTCAAGGATATGGAACCTCACTAGATTTCTTATTAATCTAGGAATACTATCGAGATGGATCAATTGACAAAGATCTATTTATGGGTTTTGAAAAAAGTTTTTAAATATCTGGACAAGAACGACTTGTCTTGATTAAGGAAAAGGCTTGTGCTGGTAAACATTCTAATTATGTCATTCGTGACACACATTCGAGTTTTGGCAACAACTCGGTCAAAATCGATAAAAATATTTTCACAGGTGGTGTTGCAAGTTCCATCCATTGGAAAAATCCTTCATTTAATCATATGAAAAAGGATTCAAAAATTTCAAATAACCCTGAGTATCATCATTACTATTATATTTCTGGTAAATTTGACAAATATCGATCGGAGAAGATGCATGAGGATTCCTCTGCTCATCTTGCCTCTTGGTAACAAGATTGGCATCACCCAATTTTTATATAACTTGGAGTGGGGAAAGTAACGGTCTAATTTGTTTTGTGTTTTTGTATTATGGGTTAGTTTTATTTTTGAAATTTATTTTTCCTTGAAGAAAAACTCGTTCGATAGAATTTTTATGTCCACCTGAGGTTAAATAAAATGATGTAGTTCTACTACTATCCTTTTACTACACTATGTTGATTCTTTTCACAGTGTGCGAACCTTGGCGGTTGAACGATGTAAAAATCCTACTTTCCTTCTGTAGGTCGCGGTTCATGAACAGGTCCAAGCCCATCAATGGGTATATAAGAGTTGTGGTACGCGTACCCTTCTTCTTCCTTCCCTTTTTCGCGTACGTGAACTAAGTCTCTTCTAGGGTTCGCGTTTTCAACTCCATCAAAACATCGTTCTTGGAGGTCCAAGGGAGGCAAAGGGTTGTCTTCACCCTCAAGAAGTTTTTCAAGTAAGTTCTTTTCATTCTTTTCGATATTTTTTTAGATCTCATGGGAAATTTCAAGGTTTCAAAGAAGGTTTCCAAAAACTTGGATTCATCCTCTATTAGCATGATCATACCTAAAAATCAAGATTTTATTGTAATTGGATTTGTCGATGATTCTAGTAGTAAGATCTTTGAAAGAATTTTTTCTAGTGGTTTCATTCTAGAAAAGAAATTGGATATGGTTATTCATAAAGAAGATTTGATTTGTTTTGAAAAATTTAATCTTGGAAACATCTTTAATGGTCTTGGTGAAGGTTTTGACACTCTCACAAGAATCTTTTGTGCTAACATCCATGATGTTGATCTTGATGACATGACATTCAAGACCATGATAAATAGAGAAAGAACTCTTGTTAATAGAGAGTTGATTTCAAGGATTACCAAAATTCCTTTGGGTAATTTTCTCCTTCCTAGACCAAGGGAAGAAAGACCATCTTATGAAACCATTTCTAATGGTCTCTGTGGCAAGAGCGTTGATTAGATTGAAGGGAAATTTCCTACTAATTATATTAGTCTTGCTTTGATGTATTTCGGAAAACTTGGTATATCTAATCTTTTTCCCACCATAATTGAGAACTCTCGATGAAGTCGTGAGTTTGCAGAGTTATTCTATTTCCTTGAATTGGGTTCTCGAAGTCTTGATATTTGTGGATTCATCATTCTTCAAATGATCTCAATAACATCATCCAAAAAGAAGTTAGGCTTTCCTTGCTTAATTGAGCAAATTTGACGAGCGTATTCTATTGCTCCTATTGGAAACTCTATTGGAACTCCCAAACTTGTTCGTCGTTGTACTTTCAAACGTAGGAAGGAGAATGCCTGCAAAATACAAATATGTGATTCCCTTGACGGTTCTTGTGATCCTACCACCTTGAGTCTTCTTCGTCAAATTCACAAGGGTGTGTGGAAGATCAATTCCAAGGTAAAATGTGTGCAAGAACAATTACGCGTGATTGCTACTAAATTTACCAAAATCAAGGAAGATATGGATATTGTTCAAGCCTCTTGGATGGTTTCCGATGATGAAAATGATGATTAAATTCCTTATCTCTTGTTGTTTTGATTTGTCTAGGAAACTTTTTATGAGAATTTATTCTTGTGTTTTATGAAGGATAACTAGGGTTTGGAATAGCCTATATTGTGATTTCACATTACTATTGCCAACGATTTTCATCTTGCAATGTTTTTAGATTTATTTATTTAAATTCTAAATTTTATTTGGAAGATGATTTTGCAGTATTAATCTTTATTGGTTTTATATATTGCAAATAATGTTATGGGATATGTGTGTTTGTGTCCGTGTACTATGATTGTCCCATATATGTCAAAATTTAAGTTTATTATGGGGGTAATTTGCGTTACCTCCCCTGGCCAAGATCATAATTTGCGTTACCTCCCCTACAGAAATAAAATTAGCGAAACCTCATCTCGTTAAGAATTCCATCCAAAAGTCAGTTAGCTGAGTCGCTGGCTGTATACAGGTAGACATAACCAAACACATGTACTTATCTACCCTAAATACCCTCATCTTCAGCACGACATATATGTTTCACTTGCAGCAGCAGTGAAAGAAAAAAGGAAATAAAAATGTCCTTATCATTTTTATTCTTTCACTTCAGACGGGGACAAAGATGATGGGATTATAGAAAATTGAGAGAAGAAATTGAATGATTAATTATTAAAAATCTGAGAATTTTTTAATCTAGGTTTGATAGGGTTTTGGTCTCTGCAATTGATTGAACAAGAAATCAGAGATGATGGAGGAAGAATTGATGTTGCTGGAGATGTGGGTCAGGATTAGACTTTCCTTTCGTTACCTACCCTTGCTGTTGGGATTAATGGTGGATTTGGTAGTATGAATCATGTTATGAGTGGTGTTAATCCAAACCTTCTGATGGGAAATAATAATAATCAATTTCGTGGAAGTGGTGGTTCGGGTAGGATGCCATCCATGTAGATGGTGCCTCATCAACAACAATCTATTTCATCAGGCGTTGATAGATCAGTTGAAAATTCTATGTATTTGGATCTTGCAATGGCTGCAATGGAAGAACTGGTTCGAATGGAAACTAGAGAAACCTAATGGATTTGTCATTGAAGCAACTAGAGAAACAGGTGTGGTAAGAGTTTAATCGATTTTGCACCTGCGTACACATGGGTTTAATCGATGTTCTAACAAACACACATGTTTGTTTTTGGTTAGTTTTAACATGAGTCAAGCTAAATTCAATCCCAAAAGGTTTTTTTAATGGAGTAGAGATAAAAGATGAGACGGAGAATCTGAAGTCTCCTCTTTCAATTTGATTTTAAAGCTTCCTCTTTCTTGTTGGTGGCGGCCGTCGTGGGTTTTTCATCGACTTGGGAGAAGGAAAGCCATGGTTCGATGTGATTGTAAATGTACCCTTGATTATTTGACAGCCGTTGGATTTTTTAGTAAATGGGGGTATTTGGGGTATTATGTTTAACACGTATATGTTTTAGTCCACCTGTACAGATTTGCTGACTCAGATAATCAACCTTGGACGGAAAATGTAACGAGGGGAGGTTTCACTAATTTTATTTCTGTAGGGGAGGTAACGCAAATTATGATCTTGGACAAGGGAGGTAACGCAAATTACCCCTTTATTATGTCATTATGCAAATATTGATGGAAAATAGAATGAACTTTTGATGACAAAGATTAAGTCTAAGGTATCATTATGCAAATATTGATGAAAAATAGAATGAATCTTTGTATATTCGGTAGTATTGATCTTTCCCTGATCCACTTCTATGTGAAAGTACTGTATGGCTCCGTAAGTTCTCTTATGTTGAGCATTTACGATTGAATTAATCATGGGTTCTCTTGTGGTTAATATAATTGAGTTTTCTGGATGCAAATTCATGTTTCATGTAATTTTTTAATGTCCAAAGAAATCCTTATTTTCTTGTAAAAGTAAGGTCGCTCTTGTTGTTCTTTCGGGAGTGACATTTTATGGGGGAAAGTTCTTAATTGAACTTGTGCTTAATTGCCAAATCTTTTTGGGGAGTGTGGATGTGGAATATTGCAAGAGTTTTCCTGTATCTTTATAAACTCCTTGATGAATACACTAAGTTTCGACTATGTAAAATCGTCGAAACAAAGTTGATATGTTCTTTTTTAGTCATGAAGTATCTCTATGAGAATTTTATTTTGATCCCGCTAGTTTTCATACTTTTGCCAATTTATATTGACAAAAAAGGGGGATAATTATTGTGTAGTTCACACTACAAATACATATGGTTTACGTATCATTATATAAGGGGGAGTGGTTTTCATTGTGAGATGAAGTATTGACTAAGGGGTAGTGATACATATCACCGTAGTATTATTGTCAAAGTTGTGATACAATTGAACTTTGATGTTGTGTAATAATACTGTGACACTATATAACAATAATTGAGAACAATGGTTTTCTTATTGTTATGGCTACGGATCTTCAACAACTATGATGCTGAGTTGAATACGTTCAGAATCACTGGAGTACTTGGAAATGACGAAGATTTCGAGTAATATTGAAGAACCAAAGAAATCAAACATTTGGATGAGAAGCTACAAAGTTTATTTATTTTGTAATCCATATGTATTGATAGTTTTGTAACTGAAATTGACAAAGGGGGAGATTGTTAGAGCACTGCTCGGTCGAACTCGCAAGCTTCGCTATCTCAAGTTTGTTTGTCAAGTTTAGTTGCCAAAACTATAAGTCTTGATTTCTAGTCTACTTATATCTATGTCTCGGATTAGGATATAATGTGTAGTTGATATTTAGACTTCACAGCGTTTATCGTTGAAGACGAAGAACTACTAAGGGGAGCTTGTGAAACTTCATCAACAAAATGTATGTGGAGACTTGAACTCATCTATCACTCAGAAGTCTTTTTTTATTTTATCTCCTATTGGGACAAAAGTCATATAGCTATATAGACTTTACTTTATACACATTTGATATTTCGGGCTGAGTTTAACTCGCTTACATCTTTCTCGAAATATGTGTTGGTAAGCTCTTGCTTTAACCAAGTTCATCTTTTTTTCTTGACGAAAGTCAAAATATGATCATGTCAAAATCACCTGGTAACATCTTACATGACTTATGTGAGACAGTCATTTGATGTACACTCAGAATGTTTCGTATTGATCTATTGATCACTTGAAAATTTATTTGAAGCTAATAGTTTGTGTGAGACAGCTATTCCCGTCTTCTAAGAATGTTTCAATGATTAAATGGAGTTTATAACAATTAACCATTGATTGGATATAGCACAGTATGCGTACTTGTATGCTAATGATAGACACATTTTTGTGTCTACGTTGTCCTTAATTTCATGTATTGTTGGTACTCGATTTTTTGTACTTACTATGGTATTTTATGTGTTTTTAGGTATTCTTGGAAATAAACATTCTTGGAAAAATCGTCTCGAAAAGTCGCCTAAAGCACCGGAAGGAACGTGTTATTCAAACTCTCACTTCTGGATAAGGGGCGCCCAAATGATAAGGGGTACCCAAAGGATATTTGCACCCAAGCAGCTGATCAGAGACACCCCTCATGGCATCTGTTATTCGCACCCCAGGACCGGATAGGGGGCACCCATCTTCTTCTTCACGGGAAAGATATTTGGCGGGAAAAGAAATCTCAACTGTGTGAGATTCTGGTCATGATAGTATGGGGATATTTGTGTCTTTAAGACATGATTATCTTCTTACCATGATAGTAAGATTTTGTACGTATCTTGAATGGAAGGAAATCGTATACTTTTGGATATTTTTGAAAACAGGGAAGGAATTATTCACGAAATTAATTGAAGATATTCTCTTCATTATTTGGCTCAATTAAATGAGAAGATTTGGATATACCATACAACTCAGAAGACGTGTGAAAATGGAGAGGAAATATTCCCGTGAAATACTTTCATTAACTGCAAAGATATTTTGGAGTAATTGAGATGATTGTCGACCTAAGATTGGCTTCACAGTATAAATAAGAGTGTCTTGGGTATCAGTGAGGAGATGGAGAGTTTGGGGATCGTTTAGAGCAAACCCGGTTTAATCATTATTTTCTCTCATTTCATCACTTGTAAACACTTTTGAGCAATGAAAAATTATTCTGAGTGTGTTTCCAATATGCTTAGCTAAACCCAATCCTTGGGGCTATGGAGGAAGCCGTTGTTTCGTTAAAAGTGATATATTTTTATTAATTAATTACAACAACTCTATTATGATTTTTGCATTGAACTAAAAATTGTTTATATGATTTTGATTAGTTAGGTGTATTTTCTCTTGATAGAATATGCTTGCTTTAGGGTTTTGATATTCTATGCTTGGATTAACATCTATTCTTTTAGAAATCTACATGTCTAGGCAATACTATTAGAATCAATCTGAATGTTGAGTTGCATAATTATTTTTTTATTAAATCACTAATATCAACCAATGGTGGAATCCTAGTCCTATTCTCTCCATAATTTTCACAACATCTTTTTAATTTAGTTCGCTATTTTTATTTATTAAAAAAAATCTAAAAATCCGCTTTCACAAGTCTTGAACGAATCATACTACTACAACAACTTTGAAAACACATCAGCTAACTGTTGCAAGTTAATTACTCCAAGTCCGGGAACCATAGTATGCATACCCGTATGCGTACTGGTTTAATAGTTGAAGTCCGGTAACTTAGTATGCATACCCGTATGCGTACTGACTTGACAGTTCAAGTTCGGGAATTTAGTATGCGTACCTGTTTGCATACTAATTCAACTGAGTTCGGTCGTGAACGAAAGTATGTGTACCCGTTCGAATACTGGCGGACATACCAAGTCCGGAACTCTAAGTATGCGTACCCGTTTGTATACTTGAGTGAGTTAAGTTCTAAAATCGGTTTATTCATGAACAAATTCATTTATATAACAAGGAATGCAATCTTTTGAAAACCGTGGCTATAATGTTCATGAATTGATTCGAGTAAATCAAAATCGATGTTGCTTCAATTGTGTCTTGTATACTTCTATGAGAATATAAACAATTGAACAACTCTATAACTAGTTTCATTGGAGTCATTTGAACTAGATGTGATAAAGATGAATAAGGTTCATATGAAAGTGTTCATATGGATAACTTCGGTTAACTATTGCTAAGCCAACCAAGTGTACACGTTTAGGTACGGTTACCCATATCTAAATGAAGGCACATTTCATTTGTGTGTAACAAGATAAGTTCAATATAACAGTTGAAATACATTATATTGAATCTAATCAGGTTTTCATCTAACGGTGAGTATTGAATACTTTGTTACCAAGGTAGCATTGATTGCAAACCCTGATTTGAAGAATATATAAGGGAGAACTATAGCAACTGGGAAACCAAATCCCACACTTCTTGTGTGATACTAGTTATGACTAGAGTCGATTCTCCTTTAACCTAGGTTTTTCTAAAACCACTATAGGCTAACGACTTAAAGACTTCATTTGGATTCTGAAGCCAGGCCCAACTATTTTCTCTGTAGTTACGTGTTCCGATCTTACTTTATTATATGGTATTTAGTACTATCTTCTCCAAGATTTTCTTGAGATTCAATCTCTAATAGGTAAGATAAAAAGTAGTCACAAACATCTTCGTCCCATCGTTTGTGATTCCACAATATCTTGTTCTGCTACCATACAGTTAAGATCATTGTGAGGTGACTGATATTATTAGGCTTTTCTTCGAGAATATAAGTCCGGTGTATCAATGGTTTCATGTTCACCTTGATTTATAAAAAGACGGAACAAAAACTCGTAGGTATTTCCGTGGGAGAAAGATTTATCTATTCAATAGAATTTTCTGTGTGAGACAGATTTGTTTACCAAGTCTTCGACTTTGGGTTGTATCAACTCTTAGTTGTGGGTGAGATCGGCTAAGGGAATCAAGTGCGTAGAGTCCTGCTGGGATTCAGAGGCGTGAGGAACGCGATTGTACCTTAATCAGTGTAGATTAGTTAGGGATCAACTACATTCCAGTCTGAAGTTAATTTGTAGTAGGCTAGAGTCTGTAGCGGCTTAATACAATGTGGTGTTCAAATCTAGACTAGGTCCCGGGGTTTTTCTGCATTTGCGGTTTCCTCGTTAACAAATTTTCTGGTGTCTATGTTATTTCTTTTTCGCATTATATTTTCTATATAATTGAAATATCAAAGATTATGCATAGTTCAATCAATTGGTGAATCCAACCTTTGGTTGTTGATTGAAATTGATTGACGCTTGGATATTGGTCTTTGGTACCATCCAAGTTATTTCTCATATTAATCCGGCTCACAGATTTTTATCTGTTCGATTGCAGATTGATTTTAGAAATTGAGATATAACTCTTAGATGTATTTTCCTTGATTGATTCTGACTGTCTAGTTGATTCTCTTGGAAATATATTGGAGTTAGTCCATACAGATTGCCTAAACGAAATATTGGGTGTGGTTGTTAGACCCCCGCTTTTTCAGTATACTTTAATTGCTGGTAATTAAAACCTATATTATGAAAATCAAAATTAAATGCTTTTCAATTTTTTGGTATGGGGTCACCTTGAGTATCAAGGAATATCTTTGAATAATTAATGAAAAAGTTATATACATGTTCAAATATGTCGACATCTAGAAGTTTCTCACCAAACCCTAATTGCAAGCTTCACACAAAACATTAAGAGATATGTGAACATTTGAAACTCAGTTCTGCTCCTTGGGATTGGTTGTGCCAAACTTACAATGTAAGTTGTGATCGTTTATTCCATGCTTCCCAAACTATGTTGGGACCGGTTACACCTTTCTTCTCAGAGGTAGCTTGTGATTGGTTACATCTTAATTCCCGAGTTATCTTGTGATTGGTTACACCTTGGTTCCAGAAGAAACTTGTGACTAACTTCCCAAATTAGCTTGTGATCAGTTACACCATGCTTCCAAAAGGTAGCTTGTGACCGATTACAACTAAATCCCAACGTAGCTTGTGACCGGTTAGACCATGCTTCACAAAGTAGCTTGTGACCCGATTACAGCATGTTACACAATAGAGGATATGGACGGTTATACCTCAAATCTCAACAAGTTAATATAGTTTCTACCTTGTCATCTTATATTTTCCATTGAAAATATATTCCATAAAGAACCTGACCAATCATGATTTCTTTTCGATTATGAAACAAGTTCATATATTACTTCCTTTAAAAAAAATGTTATAAAACATTGTTTCCTAGTTCCTCGACACTTCGATCATAATGATATGACCAAGTCTAACCACTAGAGTATTATATATATATACAACTTCCTATGTTATGTTTTCAATATAATACGACTTGAAAGATATGTTAGGAATGAAAACAAGTCAAATCAGTATTAATAACTTCATATGGAACGATGATGTCGTCTTTGTAGTCGTTACTTCTTCTCATTCTTCATGTCTTCGGAGTAATACTTGTACATCTCAACATTCCTAGAGTTTCCAGTCTAACCTAAACGAAGTTGACTCTAATATTTAATCAAGCAACTCTAGATGAGTGTTGATACTAAAATATGATAGCCAAACTTGACATACCAACGCTTGGTGGGTTCAACCTAGGTACGCTCTAACACACAATATTTATTTCAGACGTTTAAACATCAGACTTATTGGATTTAATTAATCAACTCTTATTGCATAGCCCTAAAAACTGTACACATGCTCTGATGTCAAAGTGTCCACTTTTAGTTAAGACCATAATCTAGACGCTTTATATGACGAGGGTTAATTGGCATCCACATTGACTAGAACATCATCATTATACTGGAACCCAGCTACCACAATTGTATCTCGCTATTTAACCATGAAAGATTAGTTATTAACTTATGCAGAACATTGTAAACCATTTACTTAGTTTGTAGTTATCTTACGTAGTATCGACATAGTTCTCTCGTAAGAAGCCAAGAGAAACTATTATTCCTCCGTTACTCATTTGGAAGCTAGACAGGCTTAGAAATAACAGAAGGAAGGCCTAGGATGAGATCTTATCTGAAAAGCAATCCAGGTGTTCTATCACATCAACGTTACCTTGTCATCATAAAAATAACATGTTCTGGTGGTCCAGTTGCCTCTAATCTAGAGATCCAAAGTTAGAAGCTATGCACATATTCTACAAGCCTAATCATCAAGAGTTGGAAGTGCAAGTGGATGTATTCCTACAACTGAAAGGCCAAGAAAGCCGTGACTAAGATTGCGTGGAACTTAACTATCGTAGTTCGTTTAACCAACTCAAGTTAAAGGGTGTATTGGATTACTGGGCATATCAAGTCACTCTAATTGCCACATGTCGGTTAACACTAGTAAACTTGTAACTGGATGAAATTCTTCGTAAACTAACTAATTTGAAAGTTTCAAAAAAAAAAATAAGACTATTTTGTAAACAACTTTTAGTAAATGGGACACATCATTAAATGACACAAGAAAAAATATTTATTTATCGATTTTGGGTTGTTGATGGTGGTTTTTAGCTTAGGGTTAAAATTGTAAAACCTTGCATCTGATGTGACGTCACTCTCTAAGAAAACGGAGCCATGGGTGTTAAACTCTCCATTGGCATATTCATTTAAACGTTCAATATATTTACATGAAGTTTATCCAGACTGGCGCATGTAGCAACCATCCCAGGTGCTCTGTAAATTTCGACACCTTGCCTATATTACTTATTAATATAAGATTCACTGAGTACTTTTCCTGTGCTATGTTCCCCGGCAGAATCATTAATATCGATATGGCATGACGGATTTGTGTTCACTCGCAGCAGAGTAGCACAGATTTCCAAGTACCAAAATTAAGGCCATTGCACAAAACGCTCAGACAGAAAGAACACTGCACTCTATAAATAGGGAATTTTATGGCAGCATACAAAATCCAATTCATTTTGTGATAACTCGCAAAAAACTCATGAACTTGACTAATTTGCAAAAATTAGGGTTTTGCGCCCTGCGCAGTATATTGGACCCCTTTGGTCGAAATTACGCTTAAGCAACTAAGCAACTGATCTACCGCGGATTAATAGGTGCAGAGTCCTGCCCAAAATAAGAAAACAAAGAGTAACGGAGACGCGGAGAAGGAGCGATAATAAGAGGAAGCGTGGCCATGCCACAGGCCAGCCGGCGCCACTTGGCCATGCCCCATGTTACCTAACCGTCCCAATTCCTTTGTCGACCAATCAGGTCGCCCTAAACTTGCCACACTCCCATGAGTTGTGGCTGGGCCCATACTTGCCGGCCCTATTTCCCATCAACCAATCCGATCACATTAAACCTGCCACGCGCACCAAAAGGGTGGCCACGCCCATGCTTGGCCGGCTCCCTACTTTCATCGACCAATCAGGTTGCTCTAAACCTGCCACATCTTTAAAAAGGTGAAAATTGTGTCAAAAGGTTACCATATTAAGTTGGCTTCCCAAAACCATGCCAACGGCATGCCAGGCGCACATTCCAAACGACATGCCAAACGCGCATGCCAAGCGCACATGCCAAACGGCATGCCAAACATGCCAAAAGCATGCCAATCGCACATGCCAAACACCATCTACCGCATACTACATGGCATATATGCTAATTAGGGTTTCGACATGCCAAACCCTAATTTAGGCAAAGTTGCCGCGCCAACCGAGCCAAACAATGTTCCACAGAACATGGGGATCAGTGTGGCCATTAAAACTGATGTTGCCACACCACGTTTGAATCTTACACCAACGTGCCAAAAATCCAGCGGCCATGGCTACGCCAGGCGCCACTTGCACCATCGTGCCACTGGCATGCACAAACTATGCCAGCCATGCTGCAACGCCACTGGCATGCACTAAAGGCGCCACTGTGTCGTTGTCAGGCGCCAACGGAAGGTAGCCACAATCAACGGCTACCGTTCCCCATGAGATGCAATCTCAACCATCCAAGTTTGCCACCAAACTAACAGGCTTGTGGAAACTTTTAGGCGACCAACCTCCTAAATCCCGTGGCCATGGCTACGCCAGGCTCCACTTACACCATCATGCCGCTGGCATGCACAAACTATGCCAGCCATTCCACCGTGTCACTAGCATGCACGAACTATGCCAGCCATGCCAAAATGCCACTGGCATGCACTAAAGGCGCCAACATAAGGTAGCCATAATCAATGGCTACCCTTCCTCATGAGATTCAATCTCATCCATCCAAGTTCGCCACCGAACTGACAGACTTGTGGCAAGTTTCAGGCGACCAGCGAAGATGAGCCTAATAGAATCACATGCTATTTTCCAGCGGAAAGTCTGGTGATTTTGACTTGCTAAAGTGCTACATGTTTTCCACAAAAAACACTCGAGACATCAAACATGTCACAAACTGGGGGATACTCATCAGGGTATTGGTCTGGCGGTTTACAACGTGCGGTGTGCAATACGCCCGTTACAAGAAAGTGTCATCAAGAAGAGCGGTTAGTAATGGCAAGAAGTAATGGTGTAAACATTTTCTTCATCATGGAAGCATAAATTCTAACGTTACACGTTACTCCACTCTTCCACCACTCAATCGTTTCCACTTCCTACGAGATTAGGGTACGTTTTATTACGACTTGTATAAATAGGTTTCACCTATTTTCCACCAGACAACAAGTTTTGGTCGGAGGACAACACAGTATCCAGAAATCACCTGATAGCTTTCCATTCTGCTAGCCAGTTCCACTTTC
Organism: Papaver somniferum; assembly: GCF_003573695.1. Classification (NCBI taxonomy): domain Eukaryota; kingdom Viridiplantae; phylum Streptophyta; class Magnoliopsida; order Ranunculales; family Papaveraceae; genus Papaver; species Papaver somniferum. The sequence continues at coordinate 4,943 of NW_020625153.1, read as the reverse complement.
TGATACAAGTCGTAAACAACCACACCTTCAGAATCAACGATTCTGGTCTCAACACTTTCTTCGCTTCCCTCGCTAAGACCAACCCTTCTCCTTCACTTTGTGACCGAAGCAAGCCTGGAACGGCCATTTCTTTGTTTAGGCCAGGATTATACAGATTGATCTCTCGAATTAAAAGTACTCCCGTGCAGTGCATTGTTTAAGGTCTAGACTCGTTTTTCATCCACACACATACACGCACGAATTTACCAAAACCAGCAGAAACAGTTTTCACCCACAAACAATTGGCGACCACAGTGGGATATTAATCTCTCGGTTGCAATATCAATTCCCAATTCCCAATTTCATTTTTTCAATCCGATCTCAAGGTGGTAGAACTTAGGTCCGGATCCTCAACAAACCCTGAAAACACTAGCGCTGAAATCATACTCGGTATTAACGTTCCTTCTAGTGGCATTAATACGCCACCTATCAACACCAGCAGCGCGAAAAATATTCTTTCAGGCGTTACACCTATGATCACCAGAGCCATAGCCGCTGCCGCCACCCCCAACGTCTCTTCAAGTGCGACATCTCCAACTGTCACCAGAGCCGCTGCTACTCCACCATCAGGACGAGAGACTGGAGGAGCCATAGGAAACCAACCTTCCCTCTACCATTATCGATTTAATGGAGAGACATGAAGCTATTGCCAAAACTCATACGGGTATGGCCACAATTCAGAAGAAGCCTCTTAAACGTTTCGCTCCAGAAGCTGCTCCGCTTCAACGTTTCGATCCAGGTGCCGCTTCACCGTTTCGCTCCAGGAGCCGCTCCGCTTCAACGTTCTTCCCAGAAGTCGCCACTCCTCCCTGCCAAAAATCGTGTCGTAGCCGCCACACTCCTCTCTGTCAAGGTTCATGATCACAGCCAGCCCAAGTTCGCAGTTGTGGCCACTTTTTGGTCCATCTCGCCAAACCTCGTGGTCGTGGACAGTTTACTCGCTTATGCATCCAGCCAATCCCTTTGCTTCCATGGATGCCCATGCAATTCCAGCCAACCTATTTTGGTTCCCACGACGATGTAGTCTCTTCTGATCACATCTCCTGCCAAGAACTGTTGCTGCTCGTTTGTCGATACCAGCCAGAGCTTTACCATAGCAACAACCACTAAGAAGTTTCACGTGGAAGAAGTAATAGAGTCACCAATACGGATGCAAGATGATGTATTTATCGTGGTCAACTCACCGACCATACAAGATAGAAACATGTAAACCACACTTGGGGACTGAGGCTCTACACGCGATCCCTTCACTGTCAAAGCTCAGAAGACACGGTCAACCAAAAGTCATAGCCGCGAAAAAGTCATCCACCCTTCAAAGGTGTAGCGTAAAAATATCATCACCTCTATGTATAGAAGGCGCCTGCAACACTTTACGAGGCCGCGACGGATCCCAAGCCTACTCAGAGAAAACAACTTTAGTAACCAAAGAGAAGTGCGACTGGGGACTGCTCATCACGGCCCATCCCCGACAACAATCAAGTATTCATGAGATAACTCCATAGACGCGGCTGAAACATTTTTCTTGAAGAGACATAGGGAGCCACAATTAACGACATAACTCTCTCACTACTACCTCTTCGTTATCCATAATGTTTCGTCCATGCGATATTCCAAGCATCCCAGCATCACATCCAGGAGAGCATGATAAGATTGTATCAAATCCCATAGGCGTGAATTCAAGGCGATGCAATTAAAGTAGGCTACACCTTGGGACTGAAGCCTCCTTCATGTTTAGAAGCTTAAACTCAGTCACCACCTTACCAGTGAATGCAGAAGAAGCACATATTCCACGGGAAAATAGTCTCAGGATAATTACACATAGGGACTACTAGAATGGGATGCCTTCACTTCCCTCAATCAGGTTATTTCCGATTTCAACATCATCACTATCGAAGTTTTACGAGCCGCAAGAATTTATCAACATGAAGTCGTACACGAGCATCAAAGACCCCAAAAGCACACCAGAGAGATACATTCACATATCCGGACACGCCATCGGATCTAACAGAAGTATAACTGGGGACTGCTCACCGCATTCCATGCAATAGTCCAAGATTCAGAAGATGGTTCTGAGGATGTCGTTTGGAACAAAGTCTTTGAAGACTTGATAGCAGCACATCGGCAACGGAACGTCTGTCAACTCATCTATTTCACCTAATGGCTCCGGAAGATTTCGACCATACAAGCATCCACAACATATCATCATCGCAATCAGAAATTCTAGGTAACAAATAACCGAAAGTCAAGGATAAACCAACAACACAACCACAATCTCCAAGATTAGCCCTGACATTATTTCATCAATCCATCCCAAGAGTGCAATGGAGTTTGGTAAATTTTGAAATCCACTGGAGAGGTCAGATACTCATTCTTCTGGAGTCAGAACCTTATTACATATTCTGGAGAAGATCGATGGTACTGTTGGGTGGATACATGCGAAAGCACCTACCTTGAGTTCTCCTGGATCGCTTTGATGCTGATTATTGGAGATTGGTTTTTTTACCATTAATGCTCTCTCTACCACCGCTAACAAATGATAAATAGAAGATAGATACTGCAGATGAAAGCACGGAGCCGTACGAATAACAAAAAACAGAAGAGGGTCGAAACCCCTTTTCATACGAACGCAGTTTCTAGAGTTTGAACAGAATAAGGATTCCTTATTGCTCCATGAACGAGAATAGATGACTGGGCGCACCACACTCATGCTCCATAGCCGAACAAGCAGTGTGCCAATATCTTCGCTCCATGAACGAACCAGCAGCGCGCCAGCAGGAGGAACACCATTCGCTCAACCTGCAACTCTCCATGACTCCATCACTCCATGGTCAAACCAAATCTCCATGGCTCAAGCACTCCGTGGTCAAGCCAACTCTCCATGGCTCCAGCACTCTGTGGTCAAGCCAACTCTTCATGGCTCCAGCACACCGTGGTCAAGCCAACTCTCCATGGCTCCAGCACTCCACGGTTAAGTCAACTCTCCATGTTTCCAGCACTCCGTGGACAAGCCAACTCTCCATGAATCCAGCACTCCGCGGTCAAGGCAACTCTCCATGGCTCCAGCACTCCGTGGTCAAGCCAACTCTCCATGGCTCCAGCACTCCGTGGTCAAGCCAACTCTCCATAGCTCCAGCACTCCGTGGTCAAGACAACTCTTCGTGGCTCCATCACTCTATGGTTAAGTTAGCGCCAACGCTTCAGCATTCCGTGATCCAGCCAGCAAGCCTTCCAAGTGACACTTTCACCATTCCACGAACTGAATCCAGTTTCCACCATTCCACGGACTGAAGCCAGTTTCCACCATTCCGCGGACTGAAGCCAGTTTCCACCATTCCGCGGACTGAAGCCAGTTTCCACCATTCCGCGGACTGAAGCCAGTTTCCACCATTCCGTGGACTGAAGCCAGTTTCCACCATTCCAAGGACTGAAGCTAGTTTCCACCATTCCACGGACTGAAGCCAGTTTCCACCATTCCACGGACTGAAGCCAGTTTCCACCATTCCGCGGACTAAAGCCAGTTCCACCATTCCGCGGACTGAGGCCAGTGTCCACCATTCCGCGGACTGAGGCCAGTTTCCACCATTCCGCAGACTGAAGCCAGTTTCCACCATTCCACGGACTTAAGCCAAACACCATATCCGCATGTTCCGTGACCTAATAGCCAGTGCCCGTTTCGCGGGACAAGTTGCAGCGCCATCTTCTCCGCTCGACAGCCATCTAAAGCAGCACCATCATCATCGTTTGGTAGCCAAAGCAGCACCACCATCACCGTTTGGTAGCCAAAGCAGCGCCATCTCCTCGCTCGCCAGGAAAGCAGCGCCATCATCACCATTCCGTATCTAAATTTGCAGCTCCATCCTTAGCATTCCGTAGCCGAAACTGTAGCGCCCGCATTAGAGCTCTGTGGCCAAAGTGGCAGTGCCAACGACAACACCCTATGGCCGAGCCAAATTTATGTAAAGCCGCCAATGCAAGGATCACAGATTCTTCATGCCTTCTGACAAAGGTTATCCAAATATTCCTGACAATCTCTTTATGAATTGTTGTTTCGATTTTATCCTTTTCTGTCACTATCTCATGCTTACCCCGCAACAATGCCACTGTTCCGAGATAAAAAGGGGACTTAATGTTGATGGTGTTTTTTAGCTTAGGGTTAAAATTGTAAAACCTTGCATATGATGTGACGTCACTCTGTAAAGAAACGGAGCCATGAGTGTTAACCTCTCCACTGGCATATTTATTGAGCCATTCAATATATTTACATGAAATTTATCCAGACTGGCGCATGTAGCAACCATCCCAGATGATTTGTAAATTTCAGCGCCTTGCCTATATTACTTATTAATATAAGATTCACTGAGTACTTTTCCTGTACTATGTTCCCCGGCAGAACCCTTAATATCGGTATGGCATGACGGATTTGTGTTCACTCGCAGCAGAGTAGCACGGATTTCCAAGTAACAAAATTAAGGCCATTGCACAAAATGCTCAGAAAGAAAGCACACTATACTCTGTAAATAAGGAATTTTGTGGCAGCAAACAAAATCCAATTCATTTTGTGATAACTCGCAAAAAACTCATGAACCTGACTAATTTGCAAAAATCAGGGTTTTGCGCCCTGCGCAGTATATTAGACTGCATTGGTCGAAATTACGCTTAAGCAATTGATCCACCACGGATTAATAGGTGCAGAGTCCTTCCCAAAATCATAAAACAAAGAGTAACGGAGCCGCGGAGAAGGAGCGATGATGTGATTTCAAATTGAGTTGTAGCAAAAAGTTCGTTGAGACTTGTGAAAGCAAAGATTTTATATTTAATGAAATTTAAAAACAAACAAAACTTAATTCAAGATTATTAGGAATAACCAAGACACTGATTCCACTATCACACATGAATAAATTATG
>NW_020625152.1:0-260 GCF_003573695.1 Papaver somniferum | reverse complement strand
TTAAGTGATAGGTTGCAGTTTCATCCAATCTGATATATTTGACACCTCGAACCTCGCCCAGACGAGAACATCGGGTTTGTATATGGTAGTCTTGCAACCTGAGTTAAGTGATAGGTTTGCAGTTTCAATCTGATATATATATGACACCTAGAACCTCGCCCGGACCAGAACATCGGGTTTGTATATGGTAATCTTGTAACCTGAGTTAAGTGATAGGTCGCAGTTTCATCCAATCTGATATATTTGACACCTCGAACCTC
>NW_020625151.1:0-620 GCF_003573695.1 Papaver somniferum | reverse complement strand
TCGCTCGGACCAGCACATCGGGTCTGTATATGGTAATCTTGCAACCTGAGTTAAGTGATAGGTTGCAGTTTCATCCAATCTAATATATTTGACACCTCGGACATCGCTCGGACCAGAACATCGGGTCTGTATATGGTAATGTTGCAACCTGAGTTAAGTGATAGGTTGCAATTTCATCCAATCTGAATTATTTGACACCTCGAACCTCACTCGGACCAGCACATCGGGTCTGTATATGGTAATCTTGCAACCTGAGTTAAGTGATAGGTTGCAGTTTCATCCAATCTAATATATTTGACACCTCGGACATCGCTCGGACCAGAACATCGGGTCTGTATATGGTAATGTTGCAACCTGAGTTAAGTGATAGGTTGCAATTTCATCCAATCTGAATTATTTGACACCTCGAACCTCACTCGGACGAGAACATCGGGTCTGTATATGGTAATCTTGCAACCTGAGTTAAGTGATAGGTTCAAGTTTTATCCAATCTGATATATTTGACACCTCGAACCTCGTTCGGACCAAAACATCGTATCTTTATATGGTAATCTTGCAACCTGAGTTCAGTAATAGGTTGTCGTTTCATCCAATCTGAATTATTTGACACCTCGAACCTC
>NW_020625150.1:0-619 GCF_003573695.1 Papaver somniferum | reverse complement strand
TGCTGTGCTGTGCTGTTGCTGTGCTGTGCTGTTGCTGCCAAGCCAAAGTCTGCTGCTGCTGGTGAACCAAAGCAACTGCTGCTGCCAAGTGAAGCTGCTGCTGCCAAGCTGTTGCTGTTGCCAAGCTTGCTGCCAACTGATGCTGCCTAGCTGCTGCTGCTGCTGATCCAACTTGCTGCCAACTTGCTGCCAACTGATGCTGCCAGGCCTGCTGCCAACCTCTTCTGCTGGGCTTGTGCAACAATCTCTGAACTGGGCTTGAACCAACTGAGCTGGGCTCAGTAACCTCAACTTCTGCTGGGCTTGCAACTTCTGCTCTTGGGCTTGCAACTTCAGCTGGGCTCCGTTGCTGCTGCTGCTGGGCTCTGCTCCACCTGTTGCTGCTGGGCTTGGACGTGAGCTGCTAGGACGATCCTAAAGCCCAACTGGGCCTTGCAACTAAAAGGGGACTAAAAGCCTATTTTTGGGCTTCCCTCCAAAAACAAGTAAGCCTAACCCATGAGTTAACCCACTTGGGCCTCATTTAAATTCAAATTTGGGCTTGTAATAATTAATTTAATTATTTATTTGGGATTGTAATAATTTTTATTTTCTTTTTCTTTTTTTTTTATATTTGGGA
>NW_020625149.1:0-465 GCF_003573695.1 Papaver somniferum | reverse complement strand
AAGGCACTCCATCCAAGAATCGACGCTTCTCCTCAACCCTCTGTCTCTTACGCCGGGTGCGATCTTTCTCACGTTGACGGGCATCCTCCTTTTTGTCTTCAGCTCCTCTTTTCTTGAGTTCAGCAAAAGAGACTCTTCGCTCACCCAAGGGAATATTAGGCTTCACCCCTTCATGGGAAACCCTAGCCTTTGATTTTGCTACAGGAGCATCAGAATCATCATCAGAAGATCCAGAGGAAGAAGAGGAATACCAGTAATCGTAATTGCTGTTGTTGTTGGTCGACATTTTTGGAACCAGAAGATCAAAGATTACTACTATGTAAACAAACCAACATCAGCAAAAAAGGTAACTCTGAACTCTTACCTCTTTACAATTCTACTAATGGTAGTAGTTATGCCGTAAGAGTTAACACCTCAAAATCGTTCGTCTCTTCGAAAACTGCAAAAACGAACGAAACTTTATTT
>NW_020625148.1:0-431 GCF_003573695.1 Papaver somniferum | reverse complement strand
TAAATGGTAATCTTGCAACATGAGTTCAGTAAAAGGTTGCATGTTCATCCAATATGATATATTTCACACCTCAAATCCTACCTGGACGAGAACATCGAGTTTGTATATGGTAATATTGCAACCTGAGTTCAGGAATAGGTTGCAGTTTCATCCAATCTGATATATTTCACACCTCAAACCGCACCTGGACGAGAACATCGGGTCTGTATATGGTAATCTTGCAACATGAGTTCATTAATAGGTTGCAGTTTCATCTAATCTGATATATTTCACACCTCAATTCACACTTGGACCAGAACATCGGGTCTGTATATGGTAATCATGCAACCTGAGTTCAGTAATAGGTTGCAGTTTCATCCAATCTGATATATTTCACACCTCAAATCCCACCAGGACGAGAATATCGGGTCTGTATATGGTAATCTTGCAAC
>NW_020625147.1:0-316 GCF_003573695.1 Papaver somniferum | reverse complement strand
TTTCAAAATTTTGCTAAAATATCAAGATCATATGGGTCTATAGACCAAGATGTCCTGATCATTAGCGTGTTTCCAATAAAAATAAAAACCTGTTTATCTAAATTATAGCGTTCGAGTCTTTTCGAGTGTGTATTATTCGAATGTACACTCGAAACTACTCTAAGTAGAAAATTCGTGTTTATGAGGCCTAGGCTTAAAAACTTGGCTATAATATCAAGATCATGTGGGTCTATAGACCAACATGTCCTGATCATTAGCATGTTTTCAATCAAAATAGACACCTCTTGAGCTAAATTATAGCGTTCGAGTCTTTTCG
>NW_020625146.1:0-263 GCF_003573695.1 Papaver somniferum | reverse complement strand
GCAACCTGAGTTAAGTGATAGTTGCAGTTTTATCCAATCTGATATTTTTGACACCTCGAACCTCGCTCAGACGAGAACAACGGGATTGTATATGGTAATCTTGCAACCTGAGTTAAGTGATAGGTTGAATTTTCATCCAATCTGATATATTTGACACCTAGAACCTCGTGCGGACTAGAGCATCGGGTCTGTTTATGGTAATCTTGCAACCTGCGTTAAGTGATAGGTTGTGGTTTCATCCAATCTGATATATTTGACACCTC
>NW_020625145.1:0-1977 GCF_003573695.1 Papaver somniferum | reverse complement strand
CGTTGGATGAATCTGATAAGCGATGATCAGAGAGTCGAGGGGTAGCTTGACTAGCGCTGGCGACTTAAAGACCAGCGAGCGATGGACACTCTATCGCTCGCTGGAAACTCTGTCGCGTATGCCTATATGTTATTCCTGGCATATAGGCATATGAGTTTGGCAGTTTGGCATACTAATAATGGGTGCATATATGCCAAGTATCAGTATTTGGCATGTGCATAAAAATAGGCTTAATAAAGCTAAAACGAAACGAAACTGGCTACCATAGTGTTTAGCCTTAATCAGTACTAGCTAGACATGGCATCTAATCAACCTCAACTTTACCTTGAAGTTAAATATTTTAGACCATGCCAATACATATATTTTTAATATGAAATTTACTTAAAATGCATGTTATTTTGGAGGCTGCCACCCAAAGTCTCCACGTGCCTGAAAACAATTAGATTTGTACATGTAAGGGTAGTATAAAATAAAAATGTAACTTGGTCTTCCAACAAATAATTTAATCTTCATGCATAGAGGTGTAAATTGGGTTGTGCCAGCACGAGCACAGTCCATCCCAGCACGCTAAAATCTGAGCCCAGTCCATCCTAGCATGTGATTTAACCCAGCACGGCCCAACACGTTAGTTTCATGGGATGTGCTGGGTTAGCCTAATCATCACAGTAGCACAACACAACAAGTGGCACAAATTAGCACGTGGCCCAGCCCAGCACATCACATTAAGAAAGCACGTTATAGCATGCACAAGTACACTATATAACAAGACATAAAACATCACATTTTGTGTATATTTCATAAAAGAGTCGCTATTCTAGCTAGTTTTTGATATTTTATGTTAGCTTATTTTTATAACAACACATATAATACTTAAATATTTGGAAAATATATTTCAACATCGTTGTTATAATGTTGTTACCTATATTTAACTAGACCATTAGTTTAAATGACAATGATCCAATTTTATATTTGATGGGATAGTTTTTTTTATTGAATAAACTTTTTAATTTTACTTGAAATAATTTCAAATGATATGTGGTTTATTTATATTCTCGCGATAATGTCCGACTTAATATATACCACTAAGTGACTTCAAATTGTTTATAACACAGCCCACGGGCACAGCACAACACGATAACACGTTTAAATCGTTGGCACAACACGGAACAACACGTTTAAATCGTTGGCACAACACGACACATGGCACGTGAAGCACGCGATTTCGTGTGCCAGAATGTGCCGGACCGGCACGTTTTACACCTCTATTCATGCAAGTAACGGAACACCCTAAATGGGAATAACTCAAGCAGGCCCCAAAAAATTTGAGCACCTCTACAATAATTCGTCTTGAATTCGTCATAAGAATGGTGTAAAACACCGAGACTATACTTAAACATGTGAGTTATTTGACTTGAAATCTGTCGTTTTGCTAATCAAGCAAGCACATAGACTTAGTTAAACGGTTTTATACATTGACCACATCTTTACGAAAATCACCATCAATATTGAGACTGATTACGAAATGGGTTTTCTTATCTTGTGCATTCATGCAAAGATAAGAACCAACCATTGGCAATAAAATATTAGAGAGAGAATGATTCTTTACATTGGAGAATGAATTTGTGGAGAGAAGTTCAAAAATACATGAATATTTTCATTTTCCAATGCACAAGATAACAAAACCCGAAAGAGTTTTAGATGGTTGAAAAGGTCTCGTTCAAAAACATTTATCACAAATATCCAACTATAAGTAAAGATCTATAACGACTTGGGATTCCGCATAGTAGTGAGAAAATCATGAAAGACAAACAGTCGTACAATTTCATCCATGCAAAACAAAAAATAACATCTCAAAAGTTCTCTCAATAGAAACAACCTTATCAAGCAATTACATAAACGACATAACAAGTAAACATCAAGTATCTTTAGAGAATATATTAGCCCTTTCAAGAAATATCATAAAAAGGATTCTCATCG
>NW_020625144.1:0-509 GCF_003573695.1 Papaver somniferum | reverse complement strand
CCACCAGGATGCACTGCAGCTGTTGTTTCAAGCATAGCTAGATAATCACTTTCTGCGCTCTCTTGCAGACCTCGTCCATTGGAATGGAGTGGTTCTGTGCTTTTACCACACGTGCTACTACACCAGAGCAAACTGATGGGTATGCATCTGATTCAAAATACAAGCAAAACAAGATAAATGCTGTATCCTTTTTCTAATAAAATCACGATTTTTGCCTGAAACTAATGTACTAAGAGACTTACCACATCGTGGTCCAATCAGTCCGTGCCCAATAACATGTGCCTTTGATCCAGCAGATGGGCATTTAAATTCTGGAATAATTGTGCATAGCTGGTCCGGAACAGACTCGAGCTGTAGTAATGCAACATATAAAGGACCCTTGGATACGTATACTAACCTAGCATCACACCAAGTCCAGGGATTTGTATGATCCAATCGAACACGTATCCTTCTATGGGTATTAAAAACTGACCCACCTCTATACGGATTTTGCTCATCATCCTTATATG
>NW_020625143.1:0-870 GCF_003573695.1 Papaver somniferum | reverse complement strand
TTTTGCTTGTACAATGGTGATTTCTCCTTCCTTTCTTTACTCGCATACATTGAAATATCTTTCTAATATTTTAGAATTATCTACTTGTTACTTCACCCTTTTTACTTCTTCACCGGCTTCGCACATAAGTAGTGTCTTTGAATTAATGTTTTCGCGTATCTGAATTGTAATACTGCTTTAGGTACTTCTCGTTATAAAGCCTACTCAACATTTTCTCCATATTTTTTCCATCCCTTTCCATTAACTTGTACATCCAATTACCAACATATTTCTTCACCACATATGGTGCAACCCATATTATTTTACCTATCTTATTTTTCCCTTGTTTTTGATATGGTGATACTTCGGTCATAACTAACTCTCCTGGTTGGAATTCTCCCTTTTTGGATCGCTTCGCGTATTTATGTCTTTTTGATGTTTTGAATGCCCTCATGCGAATTTGACGAGTGCTACTCTCTTCTTCATTTTTTTTTTTGATCCCAACATATTCTTTCTTTGATGATTCCGCACCTTCATGGCAATTATAAACTTCTCCTTCCTTTGTTATGAAATCAATCATCAATCTTTCGCACCGCTTTCTTTCTTTTGCGTCACTCTTCCAATTTCTTCTTTTACTCGCACGCACTTCACTTTTCTCAACATCAATTTCATTGCATGTTTTCTCTTCATTAGTATCTCCTCTGATGATTCCAACACCTTGGGGTAATGGGAAATTAATACACTGATGATATGTAACCATGGTCTTCCAATTAATTCATTGTACGGGGATTCCATATCTACAACACAAAAGGTTATTTCTGTGGTAATTGTCTTAAGAGGGATTCGCATAGTCACCTCCCCTTTGGGCTTGTTAGCGGATCCATTGAAACC
>NW_020625142.1:0-2888 GCF_003573695.1 Papaver somniferum | reverse complement strand
CTCTTTGAATGCCGGGGATGCAGAAAATCTATAAGCTTCACCACTTTGTATTCGTATGATCGCAGGAAAAAGACATTTAAGAAGATTGAAATGGATGGTGTCACCTCGTTTACACGTTACTCCCGGAGGTCCCTAGTTACAACTTTTACGGAAAGTCTGTTTCCTGTTCAGCCTCTCAACAGGTATTTGGTAGAAGAAAGGTGACCAAGAAAGGTGGCATGAGTCAGGGGGATTGTACCATCACAGGCGTTGAAAGCTGTTAAGCAAAATGATAAGGCTGTCACCAGTAAACAAAAGAGGAGTTGAAGAAACTTAAAAGCAAACTTGAAGAAATAGACGAGGAATTAACGAAACTTAACTTGGGAGTAAAAAGCAGAAACATACTTCATTGTAAAAGTTTCTCTAAATTCCTAATGCCTTGTGACTTTTTGTGGCCTCAACGGCAAATCAATCAGTTGAATTTCTTATATAAAAACGCTTTACTTTTCTAAAGGCAAATCATGATATTTAAGGGCTTTGGATGTGATAGTAATTCTGGTTGTTTATTTTTCCGGCAGGTGTGTCCGTCTTCTTTTTAGGGAGAGTTTTTGGCTGAGTTTTGCTTAAGCAGCTATTGGTCTAACAGCAAGTCACTAGTCTGAGTTGTTAATTCAGCCATCACTACCAGAAATTTGGAACCTAGCCTGAATTCTGACCTGTTTTTCCTACTTGTAATCAGGAGGATTCTTATTCTTGCCTGAGTAGTTTTAGGTTCTGTAACTAAGTTTTGCTGCAATCCACCTGATTCTGGCCATTAAGACCTTCTCTGAAAGAAACATAGAATTTCTATAACAACCTTCTATTACACCAATAAATCTGTATACGAGTTCAAATACTAAAATCAATCAACAGATGACGAAAACTATGTTTTCGTTATCCCAAAACATTCTTGTTTTACCAACAATTATCGACTCGTAAAGTTCTCGAGTTTCCTTCTTTGAAGATTCCAGGACCATATTGAACTTTTGTTTAGCTTGGTTGTAGCTCAAAACCGAGTATTCAAAATCTACGAAATCTGTTCTTTCTGAATAATTGGACGCATGATAAAACCAAGGATCATCTGTTGCATCCAGAAATATCCGGACTCTAACCAAGTCTGGCCTAACAGGATAATCACTCAAGTCCCCCTCCTCAATGTGTTCGAGGATTCCAAAATCTAAAACATTTTTGTCATCAATTAACAAGAAACTGTCATCCTTTGCAAATTGTATTCCATCATCCAAGACTGTGATAGGCCACACTCTTTTAAGTGGTGGAAACCGAAAAAATTCTGTTTTCAGCTTTTTGTCTTTATCGCTTTCACCGACAACTTCGCTAACTGCAACTGTGACAACTCCCCCGACGGTGTTCTCTTCTCCACAAACTTCATATACAACCTCCTTCAACATCTCCACAGTGCTGATTTCTTGGTTAAGTGTTTTTAGCTTTTCTAATATGATTTTTTCTGCTAAACCTGCCCCACTTCCCAAACACAATAACCTACCAACCATAGGGCGTACTTCATTGTCCTTCACACTGCTAATCTGAAAACCACCCATGTTGGTGGGAGTAACTAAAATGAAATCAGTATCTGTGGAGTGATCTTCCAATCTTTCGGCAAAAAACCTATGATCTGAACCAATTTCTTCGTTGATCCACATTTGCTTAAGATTTTCGCAAACGTGATGAGCAATTTTGTAATTTCCTGCTAAAGCTGTTAAGAAACCTTCACAGGCTGTGATTTTCTCACCAACCTCTTCTACTTTCACACGCAAGCCCTCACATTTTACTTTATTACGATAGCATATCCTATATTCCTTCACTTTAGTATCAGGATTAATAAATTCATAGCTCAACCTTCTGTCGGAGACCACATATAGTTTACTGCCGTCAAGAAACACAATAATGACCGTTCCCCTCTTATAGTTTCTGAATTCTCCATTAATACCAACTTCTTCAAACTGTTTCAGTAGAGTATATTCTGCATCATTCAGATCATCAACCACTAGTAGTCTAATATCTGTCTCTTGAGATATATAACTGGAATCTTCGCTGTTACTCCATTTACTGACAGATTCAACGGTATTTTCAGAAGAAAATAGACTTAAAGAACCCTCCTTCTCCTCTTCTTTCTCAACCATATCTTGCCCAAAACTAGAATCTGACCCCATTCATGTCTGAAACCCTTAAACGAGGATCCTTGCCTGTCCATTTTGCTCCGAGTCCATGGTTTTGATGCTGTCCCTTACTTGGTAAAGCTTTCCTGGATTTACAAACATAGAAAGCATTGTCAACATATTCATAAAAGTCCAACAGCGAAACAAACAAAGGTGGGATTTGGAAATCCACAAAAAATTCATGGTGCAACCAACATTCACGTTAAAATTGCTGAATTACCACTAGGTCCTCTGCAACGCTTCCACTAGTACCTGCTATTTGTGCTCAAGTCATATGAAAAAGCATCACAAAAATAGGACCTCTTTTCACAAAGATTTGTGAAAATGATTTTTTCATTCTGTTTTTAAGAGTAGTACAGAAAAAAAAACACTGATAACCTTAACACACTAACCTTGATCCCCAGTTCTTGGAACCAAAGTTAACCTAAAAAAAAATACGCTATCTAATAGGCAGAAATGGTAGACATTGTGGCCACAAAAAAAGGTGGAAATGATCAAGGAATGCTGACAAGGGAGTAACTCAAAAGCAGACAAAGGAGTAACTCAAAAGTGCTGGACATCAGAAAGAATTATCATGCTCAAAACATTCAAAACTGAGGCAACATACCTATACAATTCTTCAGCTAGCTGGTACTTCTCCTGTTGCATGTAAGCCCATCCCAAGTTCCCCAATAACCTGCTTATACAAAGCTC
>NW_020625141.1:0-1397 GCF_003573695.1 Papaver somniferum | reverse complement strand
ACCTAGAGTTAGGTTATCGACCACTGGTACCCTTGTATATGCCAGTGTGTTGATATTAGTCAGACTAGTATCTCAATCCATTAGGATAGGTTCATTTTGGCGGAGGCCTTCAGACAGATATGGGAAACACCGTTCACTTAGTAAACATCAAAACCATCTATGTTTTTCTATATCCATCTTCTCGATCTATCCATGTGATTAGTTTTGACTCCGAATATTGATGTCCATAGTGCGACTATCTTAGTAGAGCTCTGTCACTTTATATGAATTTTAGTATGCTTGAGTGCAAACTCGTGTACAACAATTGGAATTTCGCATCAGGGTACTTCTTCCTGTAGTCAATAAGTATGCCAACCAAGGAGATTCTTTAGTGCCTTCCAAGGTTCTGCGTAGATAGGTAAGGTCTGGAGTACAGGTTTTGTGGGTATATCTCTAGTAAGCCCTCCCGAGACTATAACTCGGCCACTAGGAACACCTAGGGGTTTAAAGGCTTATTGCATACGTTAAATGCAATCGACGATGCCTGCGACAGTGAGTTAGGATTTTATTTTTTATTTGATTTGCTCGAGGACTAGCAAATAATAAGTTTGGGGCTATTTGATAGACGCATTTATGTGTCTTATATAATCTCAATTGTATATATTTCTAGTGCTCGAATTTGTACTTATTTGGTTATTTTATTTATTTGTAGGTGTTTTTGGAAAAATAAGGCTTTGCGGAAAAATTGGCTAAAAATACGGCATTTGGACCTCCGTAGATAACATCCCGGAAGCGCCCCAGAAGTGTACCGGAAGCACCCCAGAAATACCCCGGAGGAACCCCGAAAAAGTGTTGAAAACATCCCTGAGAAAGCGATTTTAGCACCCGCGTTTTGGATAAGGGCCACCCCAGGGCACCCAAGTCAGATGCTAAAGGCACCCCTACTCTGGATAGGGGTTCCCCCTTTCTTCTTCACATTTCAAACTTAGAATTTTGGCGGGAAAAAATGAAGTTTCACTGGCAGATTTAGAGTTCGATTCTTTGGGAATTTTAGGGAGATTAAAACGCTGGAAACCATTGGGCTGGATTTCTCATGACTAAACACGCCTAGTATAATCTATTGGACGCAAACAATTGGGCTGGAATGCCGGAAAAAGTGAATCGAAGTTCAACAGGACACGTGCGTTGCTGATTGAGTTCAAAGATTTTGTGAGGAATTTCTGGGAGATTTTCACGCTAACTATACTTGCACTTGGTCTTCTTCAAGTCATTGGAGAGTTTTGTGGCAAGGGAATAGCTTAGTAGACGCGTAAAAAGAAGAAAGAGAGGAAATATACGTAACTTGCTGTGGAGAGAAAAGGAGAATTTTGGGGAAGATTTAGTGGACCTGTTTAAGTATATATAGATTGTTTCGAGTC
>NW_020625140.1:0-792 GCF_003573695.1 Papaver somniferum | reverse complement strand
CAAAGCACGCTGATGAACCTCAGACACAGAATAATAGTCAAACAGATTAAGGGTATCTTGAAAAGTCTCACGCAAACCCCCTAAGTATCGATAGACAAGTTGTTCTTCAGTGTCTGTAATACCTGATCGTGTGACCAAATCATAGAACTCTTTCGTATATTCATCAATTGATCGAAAACCCTGACGAAGATTTTGTAAACGAATATAGAGTTCCCTCGTATAGTTAAACGGTAAAAAGGCCGAACACATGCACTTTTCAAGCCTAAACCAGGAAGAAATAGGAGTTTTACCTTTCTGAATTCGTGAAGCTTTCAACTAACTCCACCAAACAGCAGCCCTTCCTCGAAAGCGCGTATCCACAAGCGGAACCACTCGATCATCAGGAACCCTCTTAAATTCCAGAACTTCCTCCACAGTAGAGAACCAGTCGATACAATCTTCCGGTGTTAAACCGCTACCATTAAACTCAGGAATCTCTATGCGGAATGACGATTCCCAACTCCTAGAGTCACTCTCACGCCTAGCAAAGGGGTTTTCAGTATCATTATCGACATCTGTTCCATCAGAATTGGATTCATCCGTAGGAGGAAGACGACGCTCATGTCGTTGTAACAATGTTGCTACTTGACCGGCGAGCTGCTCAACCGTGCGTGATAGTTCATCGTACCTAGTTCTCTCAATCACCTCATCAACCAGAGCTTCGCGAGGACCACCCTGACCTCTACCACGAACCATGTTGGAATGATCGATACCCAGATTCTGAATACCAAATGGTGTAGGATGTTAGTACTG
>NW_020625139.1:0-642 GCF_003573695.1 Papaver somniferum | reverse complement strand
GAGCGGAATAGAGCAGAAAAGTAGTGAAAAGCCGGGAGGAGTTACGCAAGGAAGCCGCGAAGAACGTTGTGCATAAGACCAAGAGGCTAGGAATGGGCTTGAAGAAGAAGAATTGTCCTTAAAGAAGATATGGGATTGGCATACCCAAGGCCCAAAACCCTTTCTCAAACCCATTTCCACTATCCAAGCCCGTCTCGGATTTCAGCCGTCAGATCGAAGCATTTCAGCATCCTACGGTCGCTCCATCATCGCACATCAAACTCCGAAGCTCCCGCTTTACATCGCAACGCCCATCTCCATCTTGGGCCGTCCTTTTCGTTGCATTCCTCCATCCGACGGTCGCTACCCACAGCCTCCCATCTCACCGTTGGATCCACCTACCATCGTCACATCCCACAGACCATAGCGCGATACATCAAACTTAGATGATCCCGCTCAACACTCAAACACCTAAGTGTATATCCCACAAACCAAACAACCCCTAGCCAGAACCTAATCGAGCTCACCCCATCTTCTTCCCCATTATCTCTGCAAAAACCATGTCCGCCACCAACTCCGCCTGCCTCTGCCGCAACCACCACCACGCCTCTTCCAAAAGCCATCATGGCTACTTGTAATCATAACCCATCATTACCCTACCTC
>NW_020625137.1:0-427 GCF_003573695.1 Papaver somniferum | reverse complement strand
GGAAAAAACGAAGATCTCTCAGATGATTGATTTGCTAGTTCCTCGATATAATAAGAAGTTGGGGATACTAGGTCAAATCGGGATTCTATTGGATGAGAATCTGCTGTATAAGGAAGACCTTGGTAAAATAGGTCAGTAGTTGGTGATCTTGGAGAAGAGAATACAACGTCATCTCGGTCATCAGGTGCAAGTGGAAAAGTGGGATCCGGAGCAGAGCTCACCAATCACCGAAAAAAGTTCTAATTAAGCATGCCATAACGCGCTTGCCCGGGTGATTAGGTTTCCGCATATCCCAATGCTTTATGATTATTATTTTTACTAATTTTAAAATGAGAACATATAGCTTACTAGAAAACTTATACCCTACTCTCTTTCTCGAAACAGATTTAGTACGCCTATATACCTTGCCTATAGATCTTCATCCCTC
>NW_020625136.1:0-2990 GCF_003573695.1 Papaver somniferum | reverse complement strand
TCTTAAGATATTTATATACCTTGCTCCTGTTTTATATCTTAGTATATGTGTTTGCCTTTTTGCGGCGAAGAAAGGATATGGACGAGTCGGGCCCTTCTAATGATTCTGCTTGTGTTGTTAATCATGCAATGAATATAAATATTACTTATATTTCTAATGATGATAATAATATGATTCCTTCCGATAATCTTGATGAATATAATCCTTCCTTGAAGATGTGGATGATGTGCTCCCGCATGAGTCTTTTCCCTATCGTATGGAGGGTCTTGCTTTGACATCGGAGGTTGATTTTACCGAAGCAAGTCATGTTGCTGAAAAGGGTGCTCCTTCCGGTAGAGGTGTTTTAGGTGGTGATGGTAATAAAATTGTTGTAAGTGTTGTTGGTATGATGTACCAAGTGTCTTTGGTGGTGCGATGGTTTCTCCTTCATTTTCTTCCTTCATTGTGTTTGGTCAAGATTTTAAAGCTGCTGCTGTGCCTTGCTCCGATGAGTTCATTAATATTAGAGAATTTCCTTGTTGAACCCACCAAACGTTGGTATGTCAAGTTTGGTTGTCATATTTTATCATCAAAACTCATCTAGATTCGCTTGATTAATTACTAGAGTCAACTTCGTTTAGGTTAAACTATAAAGTCTAGGAATGTTGAGACCTACAAGCATTACTCTGAAGACATGAAGAATGCAAAGAACTAACGACTACGATGAAGACATCATCCTTCCATTTGAGGTTGATAATACTTACTTGACTTTTTTCCATTCCTAACGTATCGTCCAAGTCGTTTTATATTGTAAACATAACATACGAAGCTATATTTATAACACTGTAGTGATTAGACTTGGCCATAGCATTATGATCAAAGTATCAATGAATTATATTGAATTACGAAGTATAACGCTTATCTTTTGAACTTCGTAAATACGATATCAATATAATCTATGTATATAGTTACTTGATTATGTATGGGATATAGGTGTGATTTATTCCTAGGAAACTATGTATTATTACATTAGTTTGGGAAAATAGATGTACGAACTTGTTTCATAATTGAAAGGGAAACGAATAAGGGTGTTGGTATGGTTTTTCATTGAATAATATTTGGATGACCAATAGCAAGGTGACAAGGTAGAATCGATTTAACTTATGTTGAGAATTAATGTAGAACCTGTCATAGCCTATATTGTGTGACAAGGTATAACCGATCCTAACTAGTATTTGGAGACAAGGTAGAACTGGTCATAACCTATATCTAGTGACATGGTATAATCGATCCTGACTAGTATTGGGAAGCAAGATATAACCGATCATAACCTATATTGGGATTCATGGTATAACCGATCCTAACTTTGTTTGGGAGCCATGGTAGAACCGGTCCCAAGAGAAAAATCGAGTTTCCAAAATCACATATTTCTTTAGGTTGTGTGTGAATTCAAAATTAGGGTTTGCTAAGATCGAAACTTCTGGATGTCGACACTATTTGAACATGTGCATAATTCTTATCGATAATTGTTCAAAGATATTCCTTGGTGCTCAAGGTGATCCCAAACCGAAATAATTGAAAAGAATTTAATTATGATTTTCAATTTTATATGTTTTAATTACCAACAATTGAAGCATATACTTTAGAAAAGGATTATTAGCTAATGTGTTAAACCAATAATAGAAATTTTTATGAGAGATTTTGGAAAATATTGGTTGACATTTATTGGAAATAGGAAACCCGAAATTAGGTACTTATTGCATATTTTGAAATATTCTCAGTTTTGAATTTCCTTGTTGTCCAAACAACCTTGGTTTATAAATAGTTGAGTTTGCATTTCTTGCAAACTATCATAAGAGACAGGAAAACTTCATTCGTGTTGTTTCTGGTGGAGTCGTCTATCTGGAGAGGAAAGTAACCTAATTAGGCGACATCTCTTACGACTGCTCGTTTAAAGACTTCCGTGGGATCAAGAAGTTCTACGAGTATCGTTGGTGGGAAACTAGATAATTGCATTGTTATCTTAGTTTTCGATTATTGATTTGATTGACTAACAGTTGTTGAAACTTTGATTTTATCTAGTTTGATTAGTCTTGAGAGCCTTCTATCCTGATATAAGGGTCACTCAAACTAGATCAAAGCATCGACGGAATCTTTAAAACTGTTGTTAGATCTAAAGACATATGGTCACAGTGATTGGTTTGGAGATGATAAATAATAATGGATGTGTCTTATCGGAATCACCACGGGAAGTCAGAAGTTTCGTACTCAATCTTATTCTAAGATGCTCTACCACAAATTTACGTGTTTTTATCTATTTATTGCATTCAAAAGCACTTTCAGCCATACAAAAGAAGTGTGATCACATATTGATATTACGAAAACTTGTCTAAGAGATGTATATTCATAAAACTATAATAGTCGGTTTAGTAAAAACAAATAAAAATGAACTCAATTGTTCTTTTATTCCTTAAACCCTTATAACCTTCCATCGTTAAAAGATATTTGTTTTAGTTGCTTTTGAGAGATGGTGTATGAGTAGGTGAAAGCTTAAGTTAAAGATGTTATATATGATCTATCTAATTAATCAAGAACGTGAGGGAGATGAGATGGATCAGACTTTGGTCAGGAATGTTGTAGAAGTAATTTTTGGTTGACATTGGGCTCGAGGAGCAGCATAATTTTAGTTCAGAAGCTGAGGGTTGGTACAGAATAACTGCCACAAATCAAAACCCTCGATAAAATATCAAATGCTTTCATTATTTGTACTAATGTTAATTTACTTACAAAAATTCTTATGTGTTAAAAAATAATTCATATTAAATTTTAATTATCATATTACAAATGTTAAAGATTTATATAATAATATGATGGTGTTAATATTTAATTTATTTTACACATTCGGTAGAAGAAACAACTCAAGTTAACAACATATCCAGTTTGTTGGTCGTCCTTTATTTTGTTTCTTGAATTTTTTGGATATAATTTTTGTCTATTATTCATACTCCCTC
>NW_020625135.1:0-547 GCF_003573695.1 Papaver somniferum | reverse complement strand
TTTCTTTCTTGTTAATCTTACTTGTCCTGACCTGCAACTTGTTCCTGTTTTCTGTTTGTTCCTGCAACTTATTCATAACATACCTGCAACTTGTTCCTGTCTTGTTTTTGCTTCACTAAGTGCATTGCCTTGCACTACCTTGCATTGTTGCTGTGAAGCTGCTGTTGCTGCTGCAAGTGCTGCTGCTGTGCTGCTGCAAGTGCAGCTGCTGTTGCTGTGAAGCTGCTGCTGTGGAGCTGCTGCTGTTGCTGCTGCTGGTGCTGCTGCCAAAGCCAAAGCCAAAGCCTGCTTTCTCTGTTGCTGCTGCTGCTGGTGCTGCCAAGCCAAAGCCTGCTGCTGTTGCTGCTGCTGCTGCTGCCAACTGGGCTTGTGCAACCTTTGCTGCTGGGCTTGAACCAACTGAGCTGCTTAGGACGATCATAAAGCCCAACTGGGCTGTGCAACTAAAAGGGGACTAAAAGCCCAAATTTGGGCTCCCTCCAAAAATCAAGTAAGCCTAACCCATGAGCTAACCCAACTGGGCCTCATTAAATTTATCTGGGCTTGT
>NW_020625134.1:0-749 GCF_003573695.1 Papaver somniferum | reverse complement strand
AAAAAAAAAAAGTTTTTTATAAAAAATATTAAAATATTTTTGTATTTGACTTTTGCTTATGGTATTCAAAGACCCTATAGAAGTAAAAATCACTTGCCAATGATCTTAATATTTCAAAGATCGGGAATTTGTCCAGTCTGAAAGTTTCGGAGGACCGCAACACTCAATCTGGTTTTGCAAAGTAAAGGGAAACAAAACCTTGACTTTCCTTTTTAATTTATCATTTACTTGTGATCCACCCAAATATCTGAGGATTTTACCATCTTAAGAGACTGATGCTACTTGGATAAGAAGTACAAATTGGGACAGAAACCTGCAAGGAATGCGCATATTCCCTCTTCATTCATGTATGAGCTCAGTTTCCCTCCCTATAACTTTACAACTTTTACCAGCTTATTATCACCAATCCCCGTCATACCCAAACCCAAAGGTCCAAATCTCATAATCTTAGACTTCATTGGTATTTCTTAATGATTTAGTAGATGTGTTAAAAAAACATAAAAACCCCACCATATCATCATCAAATTTACTCATTTCTAACGGCGAATCTTAACCTAATCATATAAAAAAAATACATTTCTATAATATGGTGAATGTATACTTAAAAATGATTATCCTCAAAAGCTCCGGAAATAACTTTCCAATGAAATAAAAATTGCGAGCGGGGATTAACCAATTTGTCGATCAATGGTTTTGATGATTTGTTTGTCGGTGTCGAAAGAGTGGACAATGTTTTATGACCAATTGAG
>NW_020625133.1:0-972 GCF_003573695.1 Papaver somniferum | reverse complement strand
CGTACATGGTTTACGCTTGGCACAAGAGCTAAGCTTATGAGATGTTCGGTTGACTACCGACTCGCAGTTGGTCAGTAGACAAATCGAACTCAAATACCAAACTTTAGATCCAGTGCTATCTTCGTGCTTAAAGCTAGCTCAGGAACATGCGTCCAAAATCAGCAACTTAACATTCAGGAATTATGTCGAAAAGACAACAGGCACGCAGATGCCCTAGCATTCATATCATCTATGCTAAAAGATAGAAATGCTACCACCATGAAAGTTGGAAGGATATACGAACCTTCCATAGAAGGATCCATCTCTGGCGCTGAAGAAGCTTTGGCTGTTCAAACTCGGTCCATGAGAGAAGCAGATAAAGGAGAAACAAACAAAGAAATAAAAGAATTAGATGACGAAACTGAAGAGTCTGACAAAGACCAATCCATGTCATACGAAGAAAACAGAAACGAAGTGGAAGATGACTGGATAATTCCATTCCACCATTACCTTGACAAAGGTACCTTACCAGCCGATGTTAAGGAAGCTCGGAAACTCGAATCAAAAGCAGCAATGTACAGCCTTCATGACAGAATACTGTATAGGAGGTCATTTCTCGGACCTCTAATGCGGTGCCTCTCACGAACTGAAAGAAGGAGAAAACTCCACGATATACACAGCGGTGATGTCGTCAACCATAGTGGAAGAAAATCCTTGGCAGTTAAAGCCAAAATGCAAGGATATTACTGGCTAAGCATGGACGAAGATTCAAAGAACGTGGCTAAGCGATGTGAAAGATTCCAAAGCGTTGCCAAGAAAATTAAGGCACCAACAATGAAGATTAACTCGGTTATCAAACCTTGGCCATTCGTCAAATGGGGGTTTGAAATTGTAGGACCCCTCAAAAAGAAAATACCTTATCGTGGCTAGGTATTACTTCACCAAGTGGGTGGAAGCAAAGCCTCTTGCAAGGATTAGAGACACATATGTCTT
>NW_020625132.1:0-690 GCF_003573695.1 Papaver somniferum | reverse complement strand
TTATCAAATTCTATCACATGCTTCTCGCCGTCAAAATTTTTCTTTAGCTTCTTCAATCTTGTTAAACCTCGAACATTATTCTCCTTAGACTCTACTGTATTGTTTGGAGCTCCTGTGTATTTTTATAGTTCAAAAACCCAAAATAAGAGTAAACATGGTGTAAGAGTGTACTCATATTTTTTAAGTCCAAAGCAAATAAAAACAGACAAGCTAGTATAGCATTACCATGCTGTTCAGGACTTTCAGTCGATTCATCATCAGAACTGGAGCTATCACCATCGGAACCGGTGCGACTACCATCGGAATCTTCGTCTTCATCCTCTGACTCTCCTAAATTCTGCAAGGCTTGAGCCTCCAGGGCTGCAGTCTCATTTTCAGCATACTCATCATCATCATACTCTGGCTCCCAACTCGAATTCTCTTGTGTAGTCATATAGGAAACTGCATATACATGTATATGATTCAATCAAATAAGGTCTGAATTCTTTTCAATCAAAAGTCAAAAGTTATTAAGCTAGACACAAGCAAAAATTAAATAACAGTCAATTAACATGGTCTTGATTATGTCAGTACTAACATGGTCTTGATTAGTATGATTAGATGCAAGAGCAGGATGCCGTCTCAGAATTGTTAAAAGATATAACAATTAAAAAATTATTAATCGCTGAGGTTTTTACTAGAGCATTGAAA
>NW_020625131.1:0-1002 GCF_003573695.1 Papaver somniferum | reverse complement strand
ATTGGGGTAAGGGAATTTGATGCATTGGTGGAAAGTTGAAGCTACACCTAGAATCCCATGTAGCCAAGGTCGACCAATTAACGCATTGTAGGGTGTTTCTACATCAACGACACAGAATGAGATTTCAGAAGATATTCCCTTCAATGGAATTCGCATAGTAACCTCCCCTTTAGGCTTCTTAGCACTACCATTAAAACCATATATCTTATATG
Source organism: Papaver somniferum (assembly GCF_003573695.1). Taxonomy (NCBI): domain Eukaryota; kingdom Viridiplantae; phylum Streptophyta; class Magnoliopsida; order Ranunculales; family Papaveraceae; genus Papaver; species Papaver somniferum. The sequence goes on along the minus strand of NW_020625131.1, from coordinate 790 downwards.
TTGATGGTATAAGATCAATATCTCTTTCACCCATGGTTTTATAAGTATGATAAAATAAGATGTTCACAGAGCTTCCAGTATCGACTAGAATTCTATTGATTGCCCATGAATCTTCAGCTTCATCATCCTCATATTCTTTCGGTTTTGCATTAATTTCTAATTTTATTACCAATGGATTGTCATGCACCTCTTCTCCTTCGGGAATTTCTTCTGCAGTAAAAGAAATGATCTGTTTCTGTCATTCTTCTAGTGGCGAGATTTTCACAATATTCATAATTTCTCTTCCATCATTATCTCTTGCGAACACTCTACTCAAAAAAATATCATGAAAATCTTCAATTGTCTTATATTAATGTACGATAGAGTGACATAATAGATTTTTTTCTTTTGCACCAACTTCTATGAAGAATGTTACTTTCTTTTTCATCGTATACACTTTATGATGTTCTGGTGGTGGTGGTAATGGTTGAGATTGCGGATGCCCTACCAGAAAGTCATTTAATTTTCCTTGATCTATCATTCTCAAAATAATTCTTTTTACATTTATGCAATCGTTTGTGGTATGTCCATGAAAATGATGATAAGAACAAAATTCATGACTTCTGTGGTTCGAGGTGGTTCCGTTCCCATGTTCCACGATGTTGGTATATTTTCCATCAAGATTATAGCTTCCCATATCTTCTCCACACTTGCATTTAGAGGTGGCATCTTGATTTCTTCCCATATTACCTCGTGACTTCCTTGTCCTTTATTATAGTTTTGCCTTTGACCTCCATAAGTTTCTTGCGGT
>NW_020625130.1:0-454 GCF_003573695.1 Papaver somniferum | reverse complement strand
CTACTTTTTTTGAAACATTTCCAGTAGTTTTGGTAGACGGAGATGGAATTGTGAGAGCCGATGTTCCTTTTAGAAGGGCAGAATCCAAGTATAGTGTCGAACAGGTAGATGTAACTGTTGAGTTCTATGGCAGTGAACTGAATGGAGTCAGTTATAGTGATCCTTCTACCGTGAAAAAATATGCTAGACGTACTCAATTGGGCGAGATTTTTGAATTAGATCGTGCTACTTTGAAATCCGACGGTGTTTTTCGTAGCAGTCCAAGGGGTTGGTTCACTTTTGGGCATGCCTCATTTGCTTTGCTCTTCTTTTTCGGACACATTTGGCTTGGTGCTAGAACTTTGTTCAGAGATGTTTTTGCTGGTATTGACCCAGATTTGGATTCTCAAGTGGAATTTGGAGCATTCCAAAAACTTGGAGATCCAACTACAAAGAGACAGGTAGTCTGAGACAA
>NW_020625129.1:0-542 GCF_003573695.1 Papaver somniferum | reverse complement strand
AAATTCAACATTTTTATGAACTCTTTCTTTTTGTGTTGGCTTTGTCTTTCTATTTGATTCAAGATAGATGGAATTTTTTAGGATTTGGATTAGTTCTGCATGGTCTTTCATCCTTCTTCTATTGTGAAATTTGACTTCCTTCATATTTTCTTGAATCAACGTGCATAGAAATGCAATTTTTACTAGACGTATTTCCTTAGAACATATTAATTGTAATTACAATACATTTTTAAAACTTTTTCTGTCAAAGATGAGTTTATCTAGTTTACAATTTAGTCTCAGAAAGCAATTTCCGACTTATAACGAAATGTGTAGACTTTTTTGAGTTAACGTATATAAAATTCAACATTTTTATGAACTCTTTCTTTTTGTATTGGCTTTGTCTTTCTATTTGAATAAAGATAGATGAAATTTGTTAGGATTTGGATTAGTTCTGCATGGTCTTTCATCCTTCTTCTATTGTGAAATTTGACTTCCTTCATATTTTCTTGAATCAACGTGCATAGAAATGCAGTTTTTACTAGACGTATTGCCTCAGAACA
>NW_020625128.1:0-398 GCF_003573695.1 Papaver somniferum | reverse complement strand
TTTTTAACAAGGCATTTCTAGAGATCAAGAGTGCCCAACAGATTTTTTTTCAAGGAAAGCGAGACATATTGTGCTTGAGGATTCTTCAGCTTGGATTAATTTCTGATAAGATTTGAGGGGTGTAAATCCTTATAAGTTTGTCCTCAGCTTCCACAAGTAATGACCTCTCTCCATTATTTTCGGGATCACTATGCGACACATTCGCTCATATACAATTGCTCATCTACGCATAGCGTACCTCTTCGCACAGTTCTTCACACTTTACTTGTGACCTTGCTGACGTCATCTGGTGCGTCATCTCAACTTTGCTGTGTGCGATGCACTTCGCTTAGGTTGTATTCTTTACTTCGCTTGATTACTAACTGTGCGATATTTTACTCCTACATTTTGCCTCTTTT
>NW_020625127.1:0-375 GCF_003573695.1 Papaver somniferum | reverse complement strand
ATTCACCTATACTTCTGTGTATTCTTTTGAACCATCCTCTTATAGGTACAAGTTTTTGTATATTATTAGATGTTTTAAACAGTTTCTAGCGTTCCAGGTGACATCTATTAATTCTTTAATTTCAGAGGACTATGAGTTTTTTATAACAACCCTACTATGAAACTAAGAATTCACCTATACTTCTGTGTATTCTTTTGAACCATCCTCTTCAATATACCAGTTTTTGTATATTATTAGATGTTTTAAACATTTTCTAGCGTTCCAGTTGACATCTATTAATTCTTTAACTTTAGAGGACTATGAGTTATTGATAACAAGCCTACTATGAAACTAAGCATTCACCTATACTTCTGTGTATTCTTTTGAAACATCCTC
>NW_020625126.1:0-842 GCF_003573695.1 Papaver somniferum | reverse complement strand
CCTATCTTGCCAAACCATGCAACCTAGGGCCAATGCCGCCACATGCCATTAGCACATTCCAAAAGTGGCGCTGGTATCCTAGCTTGCCAAACCATGCAACCTAGGGCCAATGCCGGCACATGCCAAAAGTGGCGCTGATATGTTTCACTTCGACTTGTATAAATAGGTCTTACCTATTTCTACCAGACATCAAGTTTGGTCACGGAGAAACTACAATACTCTGAAAAACAACTTTGCCAGCTTTCCCAAAATCTTTCAACTCTTGCAAGCTTCCCAAGCTTTCATCTTTTGATATAAGTCGAACATTACTCTTCCAGAATTGTTCTAGTCTCAACACTTTATTCGCTTCCCTCCCTAAACCAACCCTTCTCCTCCACTTTGTGACCGAAGAAAGTCTAGAACGGTCATTTCTTGATTTAGGCCAGATTTGTACAGATTGATCTCTTGAATCTAAAGTACTCCCGTACAGTACATTTGTTTAGGGTTTAGATTTGTTTCTCACCCACCTACCGAAATCACTAAAATCTGCAGAAACAGTTTTCACCCATAAACAACAACAAACCTTTGTAAATCACTATGTGAGAAACAAGGAGAGCGTTTGTCTCACAACGTCACTGTCTAGTTCCAGAGACATTCGCATCCTCATCTTTAAGTTGAGAAAATGAGATTTTGCATCTTTGTGGTTCAAGTATTGTATTTATGTTTGTTAAGAAAATATTCTCCTAACAATATAGATATTTGATCATTAAACTACATAAGATTTGCTCTTCTAGGGTTTGGTCATTCATAAGTCTATCGACAAATTTATTTGTAGATTTCTTTTTTCCTAAAACATACAGTTT
>NW_020625124.1:0-1170 GCF_003573695.1 Papaver somniferum | reverse complement strand
AGCACTTTGCACATGTATCTCAACTAAGTCAACAAGAGATACCTTATGTTAATGAGCCATGAGAATTATAAATTTCATTCCGTTTTCCTTTCTTTTTATGTTTTTCTTTTCTTTCAACAATTTCACAGTAGGAAAAGAAAAATATATATTATGACAAGCACAATCAAAATTGTGCGCCCCCCTCCTATGTATGGCCTAAAGCTAGTTTTTCCCGATTATTCCTCATTGTTTATCAAAATCGAATTTTCGGTTCAGCAAATTACACCTTAATGATTACTTATTTTTTATAAAAATCGAATTTTTCCAGGTTATTCCTTATCATCAATCAAAAACAACACTCACATTCACCGCTTACATGTTTTTATTTATATTTTATGGACATAGTTCCTGTCTTCTTTTGTTTTCTAATTCATTTCAAGAGAAATTAATTTATCAATGATCAAAGATCCAGAATCAAATATAGTACTAAGAATTGATCAAATAAAAACAAAATCAATTGTCGAAATATCAATATTGAAATCTTTTAAAAAGAAGAAGAAATATTGTGACATCATGTGGAGAACTTTTAATATTGTAATCATTATGCGCAGATTTTTTACATTCTCTTAGAACAAGAGATCACGAGGGAGAAAGAGATCATGAGGGAGAAACTTTGAAAAATAATATATGAAATATTTATTAAAAAATCTTGAATATATTTGAGACAACAGGCGGTTAAATCCATTGTTTGCTTATGCCACATCTTATGCATCCGACGGTAATGAACCTACTAGTTCAAGGATGCTCCCACATTGCAGGGGAAAAGTATTTTCCTTAAAAATGGATAAGAATTGATGTGAAGTTGGGTAAAATTTACCATAAGAATTAGGTTCATATGCATACTATTTGAAGATTTTTCGCCTTTTAATAATAATAATCACCTGGGCAGTTGATTTTTTTTCTACCGCATACATTTTTTTATAAAACCCTAAACGGCAGTGTCACCCACATCCAGGCGTCTTTTCTTTTGTCATATGTTAGAGGGACTTTGCACACTACACATGAAATAGTGTGCCAAAGGAAAGTCTAAGATAGTTTTATACGCCATACTGGGAGAAAATTTTCTCTATTGTACTCCTCTAACTCACTTTGAATTGGAACTCCACACCGCACAAACTTTTGGTATTAAAA
>NW_020625123.1:0-779 GCF_003573695.1 Papaver somniferum | reverse complement strand
TCCTAGCCGTCCAAGGTCGCCAAACAACGCAAGGTAACTTTTTTCCCAAAACCCTAGTTTTGGCCACGCCAAACCGCGCCAATGGCATGCCAACCACCTTGTCGCGATATACCATGCCGGCCTTCCCTAAACGAAGTCCTGCAACAATCAACGGCAAATTTTTCATCTAAGATGCAGTTCTTAGCCGTCCAAGGTTACCAGCTAACACATGGCAACCATTGGCCCTAGTTTGGTCGCGCCTAAACAAAGCCAAAACCCTAACTTTTGGTCGCGCCTAAACTGGGTCATATTAAAGCCATACTGATCATACTTTCATGCCACTGGCTACCAAACGAAAGGTTGCAATAATCAACGGCTACCTTCTTCTTAAGATGCAAAATCTCGACCGTTGGAGGTCACCACCGAGCCGGCAAGTCTCCCAAGCTCAACTTTCCAGACAACAACAACATGTTATATGTTTTCCACGAAAACACTCGAAACATCAACACATGTCACAAAATGGGGGATGCTCATTGGGTATTGGTTTGGAAGTTTACAGCGTGCGACGTACACTACGCTCGTTATAAGAAAGTGTCATAAGGATGAGGCGGTTAGTAAATACAAGGAGTAATGGTGAAACGCTTTCTTTTATGGAACATCAATTCCAAGCGTTACCGGTTACCACCTCCTCCCATTTACTCACCCGTTTTCCATTTCTTAATGAGACCAGAGTACGTTTCACTTCGACTTGTATAAATAGGCATTACCTATTTCCACCGAACAACAAGTTTTGGTCAGGA
>NW_020625122.1:0-1369 GCF_003573695.1 Papaver somniferum | reverse complement strand
GACTTTGTGTTATTATCATTTCAAAGGGTGTAGTTGTGGGATTTTCCACAACTACACTGTTCATGTTTAGAATAGAAAACATACGAACAATCTAGTCTTCCTTCTCATTTCGTGAAACAGCATGCTTGGTTAAGGTATCATTTCCTTTTCAAAAAAAGGTTAATAAAGCCTTGTCGTAATGCAGATTTTTATACTTTTCCATGGATCCTCAAATACAACGGTCATTGTTGACCTTTAAATATGGGAAACATTCAAGCAAAAGACTTCCAGAATTCAATCTGTAGATACAGACGTCAGGGGAATGTAAAATTTTCAGTGTCCGTAAGTATGTTCAATGTAATATTATGTTTTTCTTACTGCAAAATGCGCTTGTTGATTTTAGGAAACATTCCAGTTCCTTAACCTCTTACAAGTTCATGGGATGCCAAAGGTTATGGGGGTGCTTATATATCTTGATGAGCTAAAAGATGCAGAAACACGTACAAAAACCAAATAGCGCCTCATGGAAAAATTCAAGAATAATGTCCATGAAGGAGCAAGAATATTCTGCTTGTCTGGTCTCCATTACGGTATGTCAGTTTATTTGGACCAAGATATTGTTGTTACACCTATTATACGACATTTTTTTATAATGTATTTACGAATCCACGTGACTCACATAAAGGATATAGTAAATTAAGGAGTGTCCATATTGATTTCTTATCCAGGTATCGGAAGCATGAAATTCACGAATTGGCAAACTTCCTTTCAGTTATGGAATTTCATACCTTTCATAGCGTGCTACACATCCTTATTTGCTGGTAGATCATTTTAAGGATGTGACTTCTTCAAGCTCATACTTTTGCATGGCAAGTTTCATATTAAAGACCATTTTGTACCGTCTTTATTTTCTTGTATATTATTTTAATTTGTGCAAAGTTGTGTAGCTTAGAAGAAAACAGAGAGTACCAGTTTTATTTTAATTCAGCTTCTATACAGAGCTCATTATCTGACGAACGAGAAGAAACGAGGTTCACAAAAATAAAATATGACACTAAGTGGTACGAGTCCTTTGATATTTTGGTCCTGTGCAACAAGATGTATTTGCATTTTGTTCCAACAAATGCTTGATGGGCTTACTTAGTTGGTACTGTTCCAGGTGCATATTGCTGGTGTTGGTGATTACCCTTTAGTTGAGAATGTTGTTTTTAGGCATATCTAAATCTTTCTAGGCATACAATACAATAATCCCATCTTGGGTGACCTTATAAGGGGTACCTTGTGGGTAGTTCAATTACCTATATACCCTTAATACAAAAATCTAAAATCAGTTTTCTAAAAAATCAAAATCAGTTTCCCTTAACATCTCTTCCTCCTCCTCCTCCTCCTC
>NW_020625121.1:0-389 GCF_003573695.1 Papaver somniferum | reverse complement strand
GTTTGTCAAAAGTCTATTCATCTTTAAACCAGTACATGAAAACCGATCATAAATGACTTTACTTTTGACAAAATATGGGACAACAAAGTTCATGGATGTGAATACCAAAATCTCATAACAAATTGCAATATATCAAACCAAATTAATATTGCAAACCATCATCTTTTTCAAATATTTTTTAGAAAATAAAACCTATAAATATAAAAAACAAAAGATGAAAATAATAGCTATGTGTAATCACAATCATCGTGATCCAAAGCACTAGTTATTCTTCCAACTAATCCAAAAAGAAGACATCCTAGGAATTAAAAGAACCAAGATCTGAAGACGTCTAAATCATGTCTGCAACCAGAGATTGAACATGAACTAGCTCCTCATTCTCCTTCTTA
>NW_020625120.1:0-684 GCF_003573695.1 Papaver somniferum | reverse complement strand
GAAACTCCATCGTTTCGAATTTAGACGATTTACGTCAAAATTAGTTACATATTCAAGACTCGACACTTCAGTCGAAAATTTGACCGAGTTGGAACAATTTCGAGAAAAACTGGAGAAACCAGAACTCCATCGTTTCGAATTTAGACGATTTACGTCAAAATTAGTTACATAATCAAGACTCGACACTTCACTCGAAAATTTGACCGAGTTGGAACGGTTTCGAGCAAAACTGGAGAAACCGGAACTTCATCGTTTCGAATTTAGCCGATTTACGTCAAAATTAGTTACATAATAAAGACTGGACAATTCAGTCGAAAATTTGCCCGAGTTGGAACGATTTCGAGCTAAAATGGAGAAACCGGAACTCCATCCTTTCGATTTTAGACGATTTACGTCAAAACTAGTTTCATATTCAAGACTCGTCACTTCAGTCGAAAATTTGACCGAGTTGAATGAGTACGAGTAAAATTAAAGAAACAGAAACTCCATCCTTTCAAATTTAGACGTTTATGTCAAAATTTAGTTACATATTCAAGACTCGACACTTCAGTCGAAAATTTGACCGAGTTGGAACAATTTCGAGCAAAACTGAAGAAACCGGAACTTCATCTTTTCGAATTTAGACGATTTACGTCAAAACTAGTTTCATATTCAAGACTCGTCACTTCAGTCGAAAATTTGACC
>NW_020625119.1:0-823 GCF_003573695.1 Papaver somniferum | reverse complement strand
CTTTTGAGAAAGCCATGTGTTGCTAGATTTTTATGTAACTAGGGTTTATGGTGGAAACTACTTGGGGTATTAGGCTATTTGATTTGAATAATTGAGCAAAGACCATTATGATTTGAATTGATTGATTTTCGAATATTGTTTATTGATTTATTGAAAAAATGAGTTGTTGCTCCATCGGTTTAGTAATAACCTTTGTGCGTGATTGGATATAGTTTTTGGTCTCGTTATTTGATAGTTCATGCTTGGGTTGAATTCTTTGATGGGTTATACTTAGAAGACCAGATACAATTTGTGAATCAATAATTTAGTTTCGCATAATTTTCTCGCTAACATAATTTGATAGTGCTTGCTTGGGTTTAGTCTTTTGATGTGCCATGCTTAGGGTGTCCCAGTGATATTTGCGACTCTAATACACATAATAGGTGGTGTCGATAGAACGAACAATAAACATATATTTGAAATCATGTTTCTTTTCAGTAATTAAATAGAGATAGTAGTGGATACCATGAAACCGTGGTTACCGACTTTTCCATTGGATTCGTTTAATTAGTTTAATTCATTTTTTTTGTTTTTACATTTCTAAAAATCCAAAAATATCATTGCTGGTTAATCGATTAGAGATAGTGATTACAGTATTTCCACCGCTCCTCGTGGGAACGACCCGTACTTGCCTCTGTCTACTAGTTAGACACCGTGCGATTGCGGTTATTACATATAGGTATCTCCGGATCCTATCAATTTTTGGCGCCACTGCCGGAGAGCGGCTGTGGAATATTATACTTAGTATTGTTGATTTTGTAAATAGTTAGGTGTTTATTTATTT
>NW_020625118.1:0-624 GCF_003573695.1 Papaver somniferum | reverse complement strand
TATAGGTTTTAATAGCATTTACATGATCGGATGGTCTTTCACCTATTTCATTAATTCTTCTAGGGTTGGGTTGAGTTTGACTAGGAAACTTACCTCTTTCTCTTAAAGACTCATTTATCAGAATAACCTGGGTTTTCAACTCAGAAATAGCCTGAGAGTTAGCCTGACCTATTGTCTTATTTTCTTCTAAACCTTGAGCAACAGATTGCTGAAACTGCACAGTGTTATGAGTTAAAAAAGCAAGAGACTCTTCTAAACTCATAATATTCTTATCCGAAGGGTTCTGAAACTGTGCCGGAGCTGAAGGATTCTTAGTATAGCCAAAACCTTGGGGAACTTGAGAGTTACTAGACTGACCTTGATTCTGTCCCTTAGACCAAGAAAGGTTGGGATGGTTTCTCCATCCAGGGTTATAGGTTTCTGAATATGGGTCAAACTTCTGACGATTATCGAATATAATATTGTTATAAAGAGCATTGGCTTGCTCCTCAACAGTATGGCCTTCCCAAAAAGGCTCTATTCTACCACTATTATCACTAGAATGACCTAATTCTAAGGCTTCTAACCTTTTGGATATGGCTGCTATTTTAGCATCTGACTCATAAGATCCTTCTACCCTATTGA
>NW_020625117.1:0-264 GCF_003573695.1 Papaver somniferum | reverse complement strand
TTACACCATCTCCTTTACCTGCCTTTTCATCTTCTCCTCCTTTTTTGCTACTACTTCTTCTTCTTCTTCTTTTTGAAGGTGACACAGGAGATTGTGATTGAGGCTGTTGTTTTTTAAGTGGAGTTCCAGAATCTTCATTCCTCTCTGATCGATCTTGTACTACTTCAATATCCTTCCTCTTCTCTTTCCCCATTTTCTTGTTTTCCTGATCTGATAGGATCTTTTTTACACCATCTCCTTTAGCTGCCTTTTCATCTTCTCCTC
>NW_020625116.1:0-576 GCF_003573695.1 Papaver somniferum | reverse complement strand
TAGTGGTTAGGTTCTTCCAAACACGAGCATCACACGTCTAACTCGCTGTAATCCCGTGAATATCTTCTTTCGTGTAAGTGCTGACCTATTTTCTTCTCACGGATTTTTCAGCCAAATTTGATCGAAACAAACACCCATACCATCTTTGTTATGACATATCACGTCTACCCATTAAGTTTCAGCCCTTTAGTCTATCCAGAACTCCTTGAAGAACCGATCGAAAGTTACACAGTTGAGAATAAAATTTTCCCGCCAAAACGAATTTTTGAAATGTTGAAGACGGTGTCCCCTAACCAAACTGGGGGTGCGAATAGCAGGTGCCCAACTGAGGTGCCCTTTATCCAAATTGAGGGTGCCTGTAGTACTTTTCTTCGGGAGTCCAAATAGCACTTTTTGAGCAACTTTTTCCACACAAGTGTATTTCTCCAAAAATACCTACAAACACACAAAGCATCAAAATTAGTACAAAAATCGAGCACTAATAATAGAGACATTGAGTACAATTTAGACACAAAAATGTGTCTATCAAATACCCCCAAACTTATTATTTGCTAGTCCTCGAGCAAAATTAATCTA
>NW_020625115.1:0-669 GCF_003573695.1 Papaver somniferum | reverse complement strand
GTGACTTAGTCTGACTTAAACTCCACACAAATCCAAGAAAATATTTCCGGGATAAACCCGAGAATAACATTCCCTGTTTTCTTCCAACGGTGATTCCAACCAATTCTAATCGAATCCAAACCCATCACCAGGCCTGTGAGGCTCAATCAAGTCATCCTAATAATTTGCAGCCTTTTAGTCTCCCTTAAATGTCTTCAAATCACGAACCCTAATTTCACAGTCTGACAAGAGTTTTTTTTTCCCGCCATTTTCTGATTTTGAATTTGGGAAGAAGATGTTCTCCCCCTAATCCTGTACGGGTGTCCCTTTAGCAGTTGCCTTACGGGGTGCAAATAGTAAAGAAGATGCCCCTTATAATTTGAGGTGTCCCTTAGTAATTGAGGTGCCCCTTATCCAAAACTGAGAGTACGAATAACACGTGTCCTCCGGGTGCAAATAACATTTTTCGAGTTAATTCTCCACAAGAACTTATTCTTCCAAAAACAACTAAAATAAGTTTATTAGTAATAAAATGAGTCTCAGCTAATGTATTTATGGGTGAAAATGCTCCTCACTTTCGTGCTCATCAAATTCCCCCACTCTTGCATTTTGCTAGTCCTCGAGCAAAACAGAAAATTGACCCGCTACACAGCTGGTCATATAATAAGAGAGAAAGAGACCCGCTACACA
>NW_020625114.1:0-296 GCF_003573695.1 Papaver somniferum | reverse complement strand
TTCGATCTCGGAGCCAGTTTGTTTCTCGAAGTTGACGAATTCGTGTGTGTTTAGGGTTTATGACAATATTACGATGGAATCTTACCCGGAAACAGCTAAAGATTCATCGTTCTTACAAAGATCCCGACCTATAGTAGTCATCTCATGGCGAGGTTTCTATCTCGGAGCCATTTTGTTTCTCGAAGTTGACGAATTCATGTGTGTTTAAGATTTTTGAGAATATTCTCATGGAATCTTACCCTACAACTGCTAAAGATTTATCGTTCTTACAAAGTTCCTGACTTATAGTAGTCCTC
>NW_020625113.1:0-370 GCF_003573695.1 Papaver somniferum | reverse complement strand
TTTTTCCTCTTAGTGTTGAGACGTGAAAATTCCTCAACAATCATCACTGTGTTTCCAGGCAAACTGCCTCAACACATTTTTCCTCTTAGTGTTGAGATGAGAAAATCCTCAACACTCAAACTATGTTGTCAGGAAAACTTCCTCAACACATTTTTCCTCTTAGTGTTTGAGACGTGAAAATTCCTCAACACTCATCACTGTGTTGCCAGGAAAACTGCCTCAACACATTTTTCCTCTTTGTGTTGAGACGTGAAAATTCCTCTACACTCATCACTGTGTTGCCAGGCAAACTGCCTCAACACATTTTTCCTCTTAGTGTTGAGACGTAAAAATTCCTCAACACTCATCACTGTGTTGCCAGGAAAACTGC
>NW_020625112.1:0-730 GCF_003573695.1 Papaver somniferum | reverse complement strand
AGGCACAACATCCTGCACTGAAACCTCACCCGATCAAGTCCATGCCATTACCACCCTCCGAAGTGGTAAAGTCATCGAGAACAACGTGGGCGAACCTAATGAATCTGATACAAATTTCACGCTGTCTCCACAACCCCAGAAAACCAAAGAATCTGAGCAAGTTGGAAAGCCTGAAAATTCTACTGCTGTGAATGTCCCTTTGCCAACTCATTCTCCTGTTGCTCCATTTCGTCAAAGATTGATCTATCAACAGAAAAGTACCCATTATAATGAGATGTTAGATCTGTTCAAGAGAGTCAACATCAACATTCCTTTTCTTGAAGCAATCAAGCAAATCCCTGCATATGCCAAATTCCTCAAAGACTTGTGTACTCAAAAGCGCAAGCTTAATGTACAAAAACGTGCTTTCTTAGCTGAACAGGTGAGTTCCATCATTTTGAACAAAACTCCACCCAAGTTTAGGGACCCAGGATGTCCAACAATTTCTTGCACTATAGGAGAACACACGGTCGATAAAGCATTATTAGACCTAGGTGCAAGTGTTAACCTTCTGCCATATTCTGTTTATGAGCAGTTAGGTCTTGGGGAGTTGAAACCAACATCTATCACTCTACAACTGGCAGACCGATCTGTCAAGATTCCTCGTGGAGTGGTCGAAGACGTTTTGATCAAGGTTGACAAATTCTATTTTCCCGTAGACTTCATTGTCTTAGACACTCAACCTGTACAA
>NW_020625111.1:0-814 GCF_003573695.1 Papaver somniferum | reverse complement strand
AACAGAGCGGGTTTTTCGGCAATGAAGATTATCAAGATTAGACTTCATAGTAAAATGGGTAATGAATTCCTGGGAGACTCTTTGGTAGTGCATGTTTAAAAAGAAATTGCTAAGAAGTTTAGCATTGATTCGATTGTTGATGATTTTCGAGATTTAAAAGAACGTTGTTTAATATTTTTGATAATTATCAATTTAAATGCTTTGGTTTAATAAATTTTTTTAATGATTTGTGTAAAAAAATATTTAGCTTCGCCCCCTTGTTTGAAAATCCTGGCTCTGTCCCTGCACCTTTTTGAATAGCTAAACCTATTCTAATGAAAAGAAAATTACCAACTTTAATTTTTACATCATGCCTAGTTATATAATTTTTCAATCTTAATAAAAAATCTATAGTTTCGACACCAATCTCACCTAAAGTAGTAAAAGCCAAGGTACTAAAACTATACCCATTAGTTGTACAAATATAAAGGTATTTACATCCTTTTACGCTCAACAGCTTTAAGCAAAGCATGACCCGGCTTAAAAGCTTCTACACCACCCCCGGCAAAAGGAGAAACCACCGTCACATCCAAACAAGTGTCACGACCTTCCTCCCAATTGTAGACAAGAATATCCGCTTGTCTAGAATCACCTCCATCACGAGATAAGAAACCCAAAGACGCTTCAAATTTATGGTGCCATGTAACAAATATCCGCAAGAGTGTCGCGAGCAATATCATGTCTAAATTTGATACCAACATCATTAGCACAATGTAAGGCGTGGTCGCCATATACATCCATATCCCTGTTACAACACAAGCACACACTGTTTTCT
>NW_020625110.1:0-362 GCF_003573695.1 Papaver somniferum | reverse complement strand
TGTGTTTCTTCCTCAACACATTCTTCCTCTTGGTGTTGAGAAGTTAAAATTCCTCAACACCACTACTGTGTTGCTAGTCATTCATCCTCAACACATTATTCATCTTGGTGTTGAGACGTGCAAATTCATCAACACCACTATTGTGTTTCTAAGCATTCTTCCTAAACACATTTTCCTCTTTGTGTTGAGACCTGCAAATTCCTCAACACCACTACTGTGTTTCTTCCTCAACACATTCTTCCTCTTGGTATTGAGATGTGAAAATTCCTCAACACCACTACTGTGTTGCTAAGCATGCTTCCTCAACACATTCTTCCTCTTGCTATTGAGACGTGAAAATTCCTCAACACCACTACTGTGTT
>NW_020625109.1:0-500 GCF_003573695.1 Papaver somniferum | reverse complement strand
ATTTTTTCCTTTTAATATACTGTACTCTGGTGCTAGCTAATTGTTTACTTATTATTTAATTTAAGTTTTCTCTGCAAACTGTCGACATAGTCATGATAGTTTGCATTTGGTATATGTTTTGGGAGGTAGTTGTCATGAGCTAGCCTAATGGTTTATTTACTAGTCTATGTTAGCGTAGCCTTGTAAGATTAATTGTTAGTGTTTGACATCAATTTATTTTAATTGCTAGTGCAACTGCTGGTAATTGTCTATGGTTTTATGTCTTTTAACTGCTAGTTTAATTGTTTGTAATTAACTTTTTTTTTGCTGTAACTATTTATGTCTGCTTATTTTCTGTATCTTGTCTTATACTTTTCCATGTTGCTTTTTGTTTCTTATTTATAATTAGTTTTAATGCTTTCTTAATCCTTTAACAACTAGTTTAGCGTTTTTAACTTGAACTAATCCGAACATCAGCTAGTTCAGTGTTCTAATGACATCATTTCAGGTTCACTACATTA
>NW_020625108.1:0-261 GCF_003573695.1 Papaver somniferum | reverse complement strand
TGTTGCTAGGCATGCTTCCTCGACACATTCTTCCTCTTGGTGTTGAGACGTGCAAATTCCTCAACAGCACTACTGTGTTGCTATGCATGCTTTCTCGACACATTCTTCCTCTTTGTGTTGAGATGCGAAAATTCCTCAACACCACTACTGTGTTGCTAGGCATGCTTCCTCAACATATTCTTCCTCTTGGTGTTGAGACGTGCAATTTCCTCAACACCACTACTGTGTTTCTAGGCATGCTTCCTCAACATATTCTTCCTC
>NW_020625107.1:0-266 GCF_003573695.1 Papaver somniferum | reverse complement strand
GTCTAACTGGTCCGGTCTCTTTTTTTTTTTTTTTTTTTAGTAACTCAGTCACTCTAATTCATCCTAGCAGTGGTAACAACTTGAATCGTGTGCCCCACCTAATCACTTAGAGAAACATAGTTTAAAAAGAACAAATAAAAGAAAAGAAAGAAATGAAAAGGACTCAACGAGATATGGTGCAACTATCATGTTATTTCTAACACCTGAGCTCTGTGCTTTTATGAATAGACTCTATAGATGTTTCCATCTAATCAGATTGGTTCCTC
>NW_020625106.1:0-1683 GCF_003573695.1 Papaver somniferum | reverse complement strand
TCAGCTTTTATATCCATAGGATCATCATGTGTCTTCATCATCTTTACTTCTCAGAATCATCCAAAAAAAGACTTAGAGAATCAAAACAAACCCTAGAAATTTCAATAAAAATTGGAAAAAATAATAATCTGGAATTACCTGAGATCTGGTATGTGTTCGTGGATAGATTGAATAATCTAATTAAGATCTCATAGACCAAAATTGTTGAAACGCTTCCGATAATCGAGCTGAAACGAGATGATTAACTAAAACCTAAATTGTTTTCCCCTGCAGAGCTTTGTCGTCAAAACCAAACGACTGTGAAAAATGAAATAGAAATGTACTTCTGGTTTCCATACGACTATATGAGGTTAATTTCGTCATCAGGAAAAAAAAAGGTTTGGATTAAATCGTTCAGAAAAGGACGGGCCGTTTAAGTTTGGCTAAATTTGGACCGGAGAGTACCAGGCTCAGGCTTGAGAGGGGAGGATTAAAACGTCTAAGGCCCAACAACTATGGGATTATACGTTAGTTTCTACATTACGAGAGGTGTCCAAGTCTCTCTCATTCTATGTGTCCGTGTAATATACTCCCTCCGTCCCTAATAAGATGATCTAGTTGTAGTTTGCACAAATTTTAAGGCAAGGAGGAAAGTGGAGTATATTTAACTATTTTTTACAATTATACCCTTATGGGCAATAGTTAGTAAAATTTAAAAACGATTTATTTCTTAAATTATACCACGGTTCTTTATAAATTTTATACCGTTGAAAAGCATTTTAAAACACCTGCGCAACTAATATAAACATGAGTATCAAATTATTCATATTTCTTATAGAAAAAATAATCAATTAAAAGGGTAGTTTTAGAAATATCCCTTGATTAATGAAATAGGTCATCTATTTATGGGATAAAGTTTAAAACCAAGTAGGTCATCTTATTAGGGACGGAGGGTGTATTGATTAACACCTGCTAAAATTGTAAAAATAAAATAAAATTAAAAAGAACTTTCAAGATAAACATGAAAAGTGACATACAAGTGAAAGCATAGTGGAAGACTCTGTATATTGAATCATCAAATGAGAAGAATTCTCCTCTCTTAAATCACATTCAAAATATTGGTTATAGCAACACCACAATCATCGATCGAAATAGAATACGGAAAATGGGTTATTTGTCCAAAAAAATTTAAAACATGATTCAAATGGACGAGTAAAAATTAGTATGGGTGAAATGGACAAAAAAAAATAGCAAGGATGAAACTGGATTCATCCTGGCTTAAACTTAAAAAATAGCAAGGATGAAACTGGATGCATCCTGATATAAATTAAAAATTAAAAAAAAAATTGAAAATGGGTAGGATGAAACTGGTTACATCCTGGCTATTTTTATATTTTTGTCCATTTAAACAGTATCAAAATCTAGATGTCTTTTTCACCCATAAATTGTTGATTTTGGTCTTTTTAACAAATTTTGTGAATAGAATACTCCCTCCGTCCTAGTTTAGATGCTAAAATTGAGGATTTTTTTTGTCCTAGAATACTTGTTATACTTCATATTTTTCCACCTTTTATCCTGATTTGCCCCTAACTTGGAATCATGCCATAATTTGGAGAATTGTGTATTTCAATTTTCAAGACACACTCTTAAATACTTTTCTCTATATATTTCCTCTAATTTGAATTTTTCCAACAAAACAACAAA
>NW_020625105.1:0-371 GCF_003573695.1 Papaver somniferum | reverse complement strand
TTTTTTTTATATTATTAGATGTTTTAAGCAGTTTCTAGCATTCCAGGTAACATCTATCAATAATTTAATTTTGGAGGACTAATAGTTATTGATAACAAGTCTACTATGAAACTGAGCATTCACCAATAATTATATGTATTCTTTTGAACCATCCTCTTAAATGTACCAGTTTTTTTATATTATTAGATGTTTTAAAAAGTTTTTAGCGTTCCAGGTGACATCTATCAATTCTTTAATTTTAGAGGACTATGAGTTATTGATAACAAGCCTACTATGAAACTCAGCAGTCACCTATACTTCTGTGTATTCTTTTGAACTTTCCTCTTAAATGTACCATTTTTTTATATTATTAGATGTTTTAAACAGTTTCT
>NW_020625104.1:0-605 GCF_003573695.1 Papaver somniferum | reverse complement strand
CTATCCTTGGGTTGGACGAATTATCTGAAGAGGATCGTTTAACCGTAGCAAGAGCACGAAAAATTGAGTGTTTCTTATCACAACCCTTCTTCGTAGCAGAAGTATTTACGGGCTCTCCAGGGAAATATGTTGGTCTAGAAGAAACCATTAGGGGGTTTCAATTGATCCTTTCCGGAGAATCAGATGGTCTTCCTGAGCATGCCTTTTAATTGGTAGGTAACATCGACGAAGCTACCGTGAAGGCTGTGAACATAGAAGTGGAGAGCAAATTGAAGAAATGACCTTAAATCTTTGTGTACTAACCCCGAATCAAATTGTTTGGGATTCAGAAGTATAGTAGCCAAATTGGTGTATTACCAAATCACGCCCCTATTTCCACAGCTGTAGATATAGGTATTTTGAGTCTACGCCTTAATGACCAATGGTTAAAAATCGCTCTGATGGGTGGTTTTTCTAGAGTAGGCAATAATGAGATTACCATCTTAGTAAATGATGCGGAGAAGGGTAGTGACATTGATCCACAAGAAGCTCAGAAAGCTCTTGAAATAGCTGAAGCTAACTTAAGTCGGGCTGAGGGCAAGAGACAAACAATTGAAGTGAATTTA
>NW_020625103.1:0-606 GCF_003573695.1 Papaver somniferum | reverse complement strand
TTTTTTTTTAGTTCCTTTTTACGCAGTTTATTTGATTTTTTTTAGGTACCTTAGAAAGTGCTGCGGGTGAAAAGAAAGTATGGATTCACAAAGCTTTTGCAAGAGCAACTTGGAAGATCCATTAGAGGTTTGCTTAGCTCATTTTGGGTATGATTTTGATGATGACAGTGTTATTTGTGAAGTCAATGCCTTATTAGACTCCACACCGCTGCTAGACACTAATAAATGGAAGCCCAAACTAGAACCTCTAGTTTTGCCCGAGCTTCGACTAGTTCCATCAGTCGAGGAAGCTCTGACTTTGACCCTTAAGCTATTAAGTTATGATTGTTTTCATCTTGGAGATATTAATACTGAAACTGTTGTTTCTGAGAATGGGTCAATTAGTCATGATATTATTGCGCCATTGAGCCTTTGTTCCACGGATGAATTTGAGCCAATATCTGTTTGTGTGTCTGATTTTGTTGAATTTGAACCAATATCCGTCGAAGTTATTACCGCTGATTTAGAGCCTGATTTAGGGCATGCACCTCAGCGAGAAGCTATTAAACAATTTATATCTCATTGTGTGAATGATTTACATTTCCCGACAATACATGACTTGATTAC
>NW_020625102.1:0-516 GCF_003573695.1 Papaver somniferum | reverse complement strand
AAGCCCACAATTCGGGTTCTCTTAAATGGGTTACCTTTTTAAGCACAGCCCAGCTGCTCTGATATTGTTGCAAAAACCCAGTTGGGCTTTGGTTCTTTTCCTTGGTGGCGTCCCAGCAGAGGAAAAACAGGTTCAGAACAGCAGGTCCAACAACAAAAGAAGTGAGCAGATGCAGATGCAAGTGCTATGCAGTGAAATGCAAAAATAGTTAATAAAACTACTAGAAAAACACAGCACCAATCCCCGGCAGCGGCGCCAAAAACTTGGCAGGCCTCAAAGATATTATATTTAAATGCAAAATGGTTCCCCGGCAACGGCGCCAAAAACTTGGTATGCTTCTAAAAGGTCCTAAAAATTATCCCCGGCCAAAAACTTGGTGGGCCCGGGGAAGTGTAAAATTAAGCGCAATAAAACGCGGGCCTACAGTAATACCGCAAGTGCACGGTCATCAGTTGCAGCTCGTGCAAGTACGGGTCGATCCACAGAGATCGGGTGTGTTTTGGAGTGTTCTAGCTA
>NW_020625101.1:0-677 GCF_003573695.1 Papaver somniferum | reverse complement strand
GCAAAGAATTAGAGTCACAACTTCTTTTATTAGAGCTATATTGTCTAGAGTTAATGACTGAACCACAAGAATATGAAAAGTAGTGAAATCCTGCGTCCCAGTGTCTCTTCATCCATTGTTAATATTTTTGTATATGTATTTTTAAATCTAAAAATCCATTACCTTCACAAGTCTGAAAAGAATCCGTTCTTACCACTATCACTACACCCACAAAAAACCATTAATCATTTTTATTTCTTGTAAAATTTCTATTAACACCAACCGTATAATAACAATAAGCTCTGCTATTCCCAGAATTCTTGTTGTCGCTGGAGATGGAAGCGCTCGACTACCAGTTTCTATCCAACTAACCCACCAAAAATAAGCTCTCAAGGTGTAGATTAACCGAATGCTTTACACTCTGTGAATCAGGTTGATCCTAGCATTAGACGCATAGGCTCGGCCCGCTTACTAGTGTTATCTTTATACACAATTGCTTAACAAAATCCCTCTGTCAGCTCTTCCTATTTACTACTTGTGTAAAGAGTTAATGTGAAAATTACACGTATCACACAACCTAAACTAGTAGAAGAAATATTGATTGGTTAATTTAATTGATCACTTTAAATAACCTCTCAATATTCTTAAAAATTAAATATAATAAAGATAATCAACAAATAAATAAAACTTGAAATAAA
>NW_020625100.1:0-522 GCF_003573695.1 Papaver somniferum | reverse complement strand
TTCACCAATACTGCATGCACACATATGCACGCACTTGGTTTCCGGCACATGGATTTATACACTAATGTGCGAACACACTATGTGCTTACATCCATAGGTGGTTACATATTCTCAACTCTACATTTCAGTCATTGAAACATTCTTCTATAATGTTATTACAGTCGTTAGACATAAAGAATCGACTATCATCATCAAAGTTATTTTCAAGATTGAAACGTTATCATGACTTTCATCAAGGGTAAAGATGAAAATGGTTAAAGCAAAAGCTTACCAACACGTATTTCGAGAAAAAGATAGGAGAGTAAACTCGGCTCGGAATACCAAATGTGTATGTATGAAAACTATCATACTTATACGACTTTTGTCTCAACAGTAGATAGACTTTTGAGTGACAAGATGAGTTCAAGTCTCCACATACCTTTTGGTCGAATGAAGTTCCACTGGTTCCTTGAGTAGTTCTTCGTCTTTGCAAGATAATCGCCATGGAGTCTGGAGCTCAACTATTCCTAACTATCCTAGACC
>NW_020625099.1:0-594 GCF_003573695.1 Papaver somniferum | reverse complement strand
TTTCTTTATCTTATCTGGGAGCTGATCCCAAATGAACAGGTGTGGAAGATATAATTGTAAACCACGATCGAATCTATGGAAGCATTGGTTTATACATTCCTCTTAGTCTCGACTCTAGGGATTATTTTTTTCGCTATCTTTTTTCGAGAACCACCGAAGGTTCCGACTAAGAAATAATTTTTCATTATCTCAATTGAAGCAATGTAATGAGACTCCCTATAGGGAGGCTCATTACATTGCTTTAACTAGTCCCCGTGTTCCTCGAATGGATCTCTTAGTTGTTGAGAGGGATTCCCAAAAGCGGTATATAATGCGTACCCGGTAAAACTTACAAGTGAACCAGATATAAAGATGACGACTAGGGTTGCTGTTTCCATTATTATATAATTTCAAGACCACAATGGACCTATGATAAGATAGTTTATTTACAACGGAATGGTATACAAAGTCAACATATCTCAACCAATGCAAGAGTATTTATGGCTACACAAACCGTTGAGGGTAGTTCTAGATCTGGTCCAAGACGAACAAATGTAGGAGATTTATTGAAACCGTTGAATTCGGAATATGGTAAAGTAGCTCCTGGATGGGGAA
>NW_020625098.1:0-545 GCF_003573695.1 Papaver somniferum | reverse complement strand
ATTTTTTCCTTTTAATATACTGTACTCTGGTGCTAGCTAATTGTTTACTTATTATTTAATTTAAGTTTTCTCTGCAAACTGTCGACATAGTCATGATAGTTTGCATTTGGTATATGTTTTGGGAGGTAGTTGTCATGAGCTAGCGTAATGGTTTATTTACTAGTCTATGTTAGCGTAGCCTTGTAAGATTAATTGTTAGTGTTTGAAATCAATTTATTTTAATTGCTAGTGCAACTGCTGGTAATTGTCTTTGGTTTTATGTCTTTTAACTGCTAGTTTAACTGTTTGTAATTAACTTTTTTTTTTGCTGTAACTATTTATGTCTGCTTATTTTCTGTATCTTGTCTTATACTTTTCCATGTTGCTTTTTGTTTCTTATTTATAATTAGTTTTAATGCTTTCTTAATCCTTTAACAACTAGTTTAGCGTTTTTAACTTGAACTAATCCGAACATCAGCTAGTTCAGTGTTCTAATGACATCATTTCAGGTTCACTACATTACATTGAACATTAGGATTCTGGGTGTTTTCCTATTATGTGAAGTC
>NW_020625097.1:0-614 GCF_003573695.1 Papaver somniferum | reverse complement strand
GAAGGAAGGCTGCGGCCCACAATCGGTTATCAGCTGGGTTTAAACCCAGAGTCCAAAATACAAGTCCAATGGAAAAATTTAAACAAGCCCACACAAAATAAATACAAGCCCACAAATTAAACAACAAGCCCACACATAAATTATTACAAACCCAAAATAGAAAAATAAAAAGCCCAAAAAATTGGGTTAATTATTACAAGCCCACAATTAAATAAATTTGGAAGCCCACAGGTTGGGTTCTCTCAATTGAATGGGTTTAGGCTTACCTTTGTAGCACAGCCCAGCTGCTCTGATATTGTTGCAAAAACCCAGTTGGGTTTTGGTTCTTTTCCTTGGTGGCGTCCCAGCAGAGGAAAAACAGGTTCAGAATCAGCAGGTCCAACAGCAAATGAAATGAAGCAGATGCAGATGCAAATGCTATGAAATGAAATGCAAAATAGCTAAGAAAAACACACAGATAAACACAGCACCAATCCCCGGCAGCGGCGCCAAAAACTTGGCAGGCCTAGACAGGTGTATAAAAATGAAGCAATGGAAACGCGGGCCTACAGTAATACCGCAAGTGCACGGTCGTCAGTTGTAGCTCGTGCAAGTACGGGTCGATCCACAGAGAT
>NW_020625096.1:0-446 GCF_003573695.1 Papaver somniferum | reverse complement strand
GCCTCATAAACAAAAATTTTCTACTTAGAGCATTTTCGAGTGTACATTCGAATAATACACCCTCGAAAAGACTCGAACGTTATAATTTAGCTCAACAGGTTTCTATTTTTATTGGAAACATGCTAATGATCAGGACATGTTGGTATATAGACCCAGATTATCTTTGATATTTTAGCAAAATTTTGAAATCTAGGCCTCATAAACAAGATTTGTCTACTTAGAGCAGTTTCGAGAGTACGTTCGAAAAATACACACTCGAAAAGACTCGAACGCTATAATTTAGCTCAAGAGGTGTCTATTTTGATTTTAAACATGCTATTGATCAGGACATGTGGGTCTATAGACCCACATGATCTTGATATGTTAGCCAAGTTTTGAAGGCTAGGCCTCATAAACACGAATTTTCTACTTAGAGCAGTTTCGAGTGTACATTCATATAATACACA
>NW_020625095.1:0-269 GCF_003573695.1 Papaver somniferum | reverse complement strand
TTTTCTACTTAGAGCAGTTTCGAGTGTACATTCGAAAAATACACACTCGAAAAGACTCCAACGCTATAATTTAGCTCAAGAGGTGTCTATTTAGATTGAAAACATGCTATTGATCAGGACATGTTGGTCTATAGACCAACAAGATCTTGATATTTTAGCCAAATTTTGAAGTCTAGGCCACATAAACAAAATTTTTCTACTTAGATCAGTTTCGAGTGTACATTCAAAAAATACACACTCGAAAAGACTTGAACGCTATAATTTAGCTC
>NW_020625094.1:0-380 GCF_003573695.1 Papaver somniferum | reverse complement strand
TGTCACCATTTTTGTATATATATTTTCTTATTTTTAGTATTTTCCATTATTTAAGCCTAAAACCAATTTCAACAAGTCCGAGTGAACGACAACCCTATTTACCACTATACAAAAATTTGATTAATCTCATGATCAACACCCTAATTAATTATACTCGGTTCGGCTGCCAGTATTTTAAATTAATATTTATTTTGGTCTCGCACTAATAATTCATCATATGAGCAACATTTGCTCAAATGAGCAATATTTGTTCAAACTAGCAATATTCGCTCAGACTAAGGAATATTGGTTCAACTATCAATATTCAACAATTCAGCAGCACAGTTCGCTCGTTTTAGGTTATCAACATTTACTCGACACCTTTGTCTCAACAGACATGC
>NW_020625093.1:0-503 GCF_003573695.1 Papaver somniferum | reverse complement strand
TCATTACATAGCACCGAGGCCTTTTAGATTAAAATCTCACACCTGCTGCAACAAGTGGTTAAGTGGGGACAATATTGGTGCTATGTGGTCGGGCCCAGAAGTAGGGTCCGGCGGTCCGTGAAGATCCTAACAACTGGTATCAGAGCCTATGGTTGGGGCTATTGTCCGAACGGAAAAGTGGTTGTGGATGTCACCCGGTACGGCGCAGGTGGAGTCCGACTCAAGGTGGAGTAGGCAAGGCCCATATAAGTAGAGTTAATGCCGCACCCCATTAACTCAGGTGGAGCACGGTTCTATGGTGGGCAAGGTTGTGCTCAAGGTGGAGTTAGTGTTATCCTTCCCATTAACTCAAGGTGGAGTAGTGTTCCATGGCGCGTAGTGACAATAATCATGTTCGATGGGTAGCATATACGGATGGTGATCACATGGTGGAGTATGATTGGATTGGTGAGGTGGTTTAATCTCGCCAAGGTGGAGATTGTTGGAGTATGCGGCTCGATAAA
>NW_020625092.1:0-619 GCF_003573695.1 Papaver somniferum | reverse complement strand
AAAGATTCATTCCTTATAATTTATTGTTTTAAGTTCATGAACTACCGATTTGAGATATCACCAGCTTGAGTACGCGTACGGGTATGCGTACCTTAGCTACCGAATTTGAGTTTACAAACTCAGCAGAAATTTTCGGATCGAAAAATTTTGTGGGTACACGTACGGGTACGCGTACCTAAGGTGACTAGTTTACAGGTTTGCAAACTACAAACTCAGCAGAAATTTTCGGTGGAAAACTTCCGCCAGTACGCGTACCCAACCTGTCTCCTTCGCCAATACTGCATGCACACATATGCACGCACTTGGCTTCTGGAACATGGATTTATACACTAATGTGTGAACACACTATACATGCTTATATCCATAGGTGGTAATCTCAACTCTACATTTCAATCATTGAAATATTCTTCTATAATGTTATAACAATCGTTATTCACGACTATAGTCATCAAAGCTATTTTCAAGATTGAAACGTCATCATGACTTTCATCACGGGTAAAGATGAAAATGGTTAAAGCAAAAGCTTACCAACACATATTTCGAGAAAAAGATAGGCGAGTAAACTCGGCTCGAAATAGCAAATGTGTATGTATGAAAACTATCATACTTAAACGACTTT
>NW_020625090.1:0-954 GCF_003573695.1 Papaver somniferum | reverse complement strand
AATCCCCTTAGTCGGCGTCAATGTTTGTACCCAAAATAAATTCTAGGCACAAAACACGATTGATTTGATGATGATTATTGAAAATTAGGGTTATGAATCGATAGAAAATAAATAAGAGACAAGGATTTAACGTGGTTCGGTAAGTGCTGCCTACATCCACGGGGGAACAGAGAAATTCTTTATTGATTGTAGTATACAAGAGTTTTCTCCGGGTTAGCTAACCTAAAATTCCATATTTCTTAGGGTTTAGGATACATGTATTTATAGAGTTTATGTAACCCTAATTTTGATGTAAACTTCATGTGCAAGCAACTTGGGCGACAATCCTTCTGGAAACTTCTAGAATCTTTCGTCATGGGCTGGCTATACGGGCTTGATTACGGGATCACCGTGTATAAAATGCACTGTATAAACATCGCCCCCTCTTAACCTCCAACTTGTTGGTGGTTAAGAAAATTGTTTATCCTTTTGCGTCGAACGTTGATGATGAAACTCGCCCCCAAGCGTGAGTAGAGATATTGCGAAGACGCCCCCAACTGTAATTACCTGCAAAAAAAAAATAAAAATAAAAAATGAAAAGTAAAAAATATTAAAAAAATAATAATATTGCTCACATGCTAGGCGAGACTTTTTGCCACGTGGTGGACTTGTGATGCTCGAGAGCCAGTCGAGTCTTGAATAGAATGTAGTCTGCTTGCGGCTGGGGCAAGGCTTTCTGCTCGCAACTTAACACGGCTGTAGCGCTCGCTGCTCGGGCACGCTGGCTATATTGCTTGTGTTGAGTACGAGTCTTTGAACCAATATCGTGCATTGGGCTCGTGGTTCAACGAGACTTTGGACCAACATCGGGCGTTGGGCTCATGGTGGAGACGAGACTTTATGCTTGCCAAGGTGCAAGTCTTTGTACTCGCGTGCAAGGCGAGATTTTATGCTTGCGATAAGAGCAAGACTTAT
>NW_020625089.1:0-934 GCF_003573695.1 Papaver somniferum | reverse complement strand
TCTGTAGTGTTTCTAACTCCTCTGCGACTGCTCCAATAACTTTATTCTCTTTTCTGGGACTTAAACACACCTTTTATACTACTCAGAAACCTGAAAATAGCGATTAATTCTCGCTTTTTATTTACGTGCAAGTCACGGCAATAATCTCTTCTGCCGACTTCCCTAGCCAATTCTGAGCTTTCCCGATTGTCTTAAACTCTTCCTTAGATAGAATACTACCTTAGGAAACAATTTCACGCGTTTAGTCTCCCTGAATTACCAAAAATCAACCCAAACAGAGACCCGTACAAAACTCAAACTTTGTTTCCTTATTTTGGATTATCCAGCCCAATTCGATTGATTCCAGCGCACATACCAGGCTTGTTTAGTTGAATCACGTCGAGCCCAGCAAATTTCGGCGATTGAATCTCACTCAAACATCTTCGAAATCCAAACAAAAATTTGGTTGCTCACTGGTTATTTTTCCCGCCAAAAAAATATTCGAATTTTGAGAAGAAAGTGACCCCCCCCCCTTTAGTAGCTTCCTGGAAATGGATGCCCCTTAGTAATTAGGTCACCCCTTATCCAAAGTGAGAGTATGTATAGTAATTTTCTCCCACGAGCGCAAAAACCACTTTTTAGCAAATTTCGCCACAAAAGCTTATTTCTCCAAAAATACCTACAGGGACATAAAAAGCCATAATAAATATAAAATCGAGCACTAATAATATATACAATTGAAATTATATAAGACACAAAAATGTGCCTATCACTCGACCAAATCAAACTTACTGATTTCTAGCAAACAAAAAGCATGATGGCTCCACTTAGATTGTTTCTAGACAAGCTTCTAATCCTTCGAAAGGGAATTCGTTACAATTTAAGCAAACCCCTCTGGAATCAATCCGAGTCAAAGTAAGTTGAATTGAGGCGAGGGAAGCTCAGTGGAGCTTTG
>NW_020625088.1:0-932 GCF_003573695.1 Papaver somniferum | reverse complement strand
TCTGTAGTGTTTCTAACTCCTCTGCGACTGCTCCAATAACTTTATTCTCTTTTCTGGGACTTAAACACACCTTTTATACTACTCAGAAACCTGAAAATAGCGATTAATTCTCGCTTTTTATTTACGTGCAAGTCACGGCAATAATCTCTTCTGCCGACTTCCCTAGCCAATTCTGAGCTTTCCCGATTGTCTTAAACTCTTCCTTAGATAGAATACTACCTTAGGAAACAATTTCACGCGTTTAGTCTCCCTGAATTACCAAAAATCAACCCAAACAGAGACCCGTACAAAACTCAAACTTTGTTTCCTTATTTTGGATTATCCAGCCCAATTCGATTGATTCCAGCGCACATACCAGGCTTGTTTAGTTGAATCACGTCGAGCCCAGCAAATTTCGGCGATTGAATCTCACTCAAACATCTTCGAAATCCAAACGAAAATTTGGTTGCTCACTGGTTATTTTTCCCGCCAAAAAAATATTCGAATTTTGAGAAGAAAGTGACCCCCCCCTTTAGTAGCTGCCTGGAAATGGATGCCCCTTAGTAATTAGGTCACCCCTTATCCAAAGTGAGAGTATGTATAGTAATTTTCTCCCACGAGCGCAAAAACCACTTTTTAGCCAATTTCGCCACAAAAGCTTATTTCTCCAAAAATACCTACAGGGACATAAAAATCCATAATAAATATAAAATCGAGCACTAATAATATATACAATTGAAATTATATAAGACACAAAAATGTGCCTATCACTCGACCAAATCAAACTTACTGATTTCTAGCAAACAAAAAGCATGATGGCTCCACTTAGATTGTTTCTAGACAAGCTTCTAATCCTTCGAAAGGGAATTCGTTACAATTTAAGCAAACCCCTCTGGAATCAATCCGAGTCAAAGTAAGTTGAATTGAGGCGAGGGAAGCTCAGTGGAGCTTTG
>NW_020625087.1:0-467 GCF_003573695.1 Papaver somniferum | reverse complement strand
AACTTTTTCTGTTAAAGATGAGTTTATCTAGTTTACGGTTTAGTCTCAGAAATCAATTTCCGACTTGTAGACTTTTTTGAGTTAACGTATATAAAATTCAAAATTTTATGTACTCTTTCATTTGTGTTGGCTTTGTCTTTCTATTTGATTCAAGATAGATGAAATTTGTTAAGATTTGCATTAGTTATGCATGGTCTTTCATCCTTCTTCTATTGTGAAATTTGACTTCCCACATATTTTCTTGAATCAACGTATATAGAAATTCAATTTCTACTAGACGTAATGCCTTAGAACATATTATTTGTGACTACGATACATTTTTCAAACTTTTTCTGTTAAAGATGAGTTTAACTAGTTTACAATTTAGTTTCAGAAATCAATTTCAGACTTATAACGAAGTGTGTAGACTTTTTTGAGTTAAGGTATATAAAATTCAACATTTTTATGAACTCTTTCTTTTTGTGTTG
>NW_020625086.1:0-335 GCF_003573695.1 Papaver somniferum | reverse complement strand
GTGGATCTAAGCAATAAATCTTTTAACCAGTTTAAACTGCATCGATAGATACTGCTAGAGCTAATGAAGATAATGGGTGTGTTTTTGAAGATAATAAAGTTAACAAAAGATAAATACTACTAGAGCTAATGAAGCAGGGCAATCATATGCTAGTTTAAGGTGAAATCACAGGATAAGATAAATCTTTTACCAGGACAAAGTCCCTGTTTCTAGCGCCAGATTGTGAACACGTAAATCACGAAGGCATCTATATGTTCACAAAAAATGTTCGCATTCTATACACATGCTCGCACTGATGAGACGATTGTATTGATTCCTTGGCTCAAAACCTTCGG
>NW_020625085.1:0-337 GCF_003573695.1 Papaver somniferum | reverse complement strand
TTAAAAGCATCGCCAGACTTCTCATGAGGACCAGCATCGCCAGACTTCTCATGAAGACCAGTATCGCCAGACCTCTCGTTATGACTACGAGTCAGTCTTGCGAAAGCATTTTCTTTCGAGATTCTCTGATCTCCAACAAAGGATTACCTTTAGTGAAAGTTGCTCAGGAAGAACGAAACCAAGGGATCAAACAGAAAGAAATTTAAATTACCTGCATATTAGAGGAATTGAGGATCACCGAACCACATGCCTGCTTCTTAGACCTCACTCCTGCTTGGGGACTGCAGTCGTCAGCTCTGGTTCGTTTACCTGGGAGTGGTTTCAATCGAAAATGCTC
>NW_020625084.1:0-300 GCF_003573695.1 Papaver somniferum | reverse complement strand
AAATCAGACGTGAGTATTGAGACATGGGTCTCTCATCGAATTCTCAACGGAGAGTACTTTCTCTCGGAGTACATGTAGATATGTAGTCTCACGACTGGACAACGGCATATCTCATGAATACTGAACACTTTCAGTGATTATTTCTATGTAGTATCACGAGATGTACGGCTTCTAGACAGCTTGCTCTGCTAGTATAGAGTGATAACGTCTTCAGGAACAAACAACGAGTTTACCCTGACTATATAAAGGATATGACTTACCGACAAGCTCATATCGGGATAATTAATGCTCCTAGACAGC
>NW_020625083.1:0-995 GCF_003573695.1 Papaver somniferum | reverse complement strand
TGGTTCAAGGAAAAGAATCTTCTATTTGTCCGTCATCCCGCCCCTGTTGTTGCTGGGGAAAAGGAATCTACTGCGTATACTCGTCGCATGATGGAGATGTCTTCTAAGGCGCGGGTGTCTGAAGCCTGGGGAAAAAATTTGAGTGTTCCCGAAGCTACCCTTGTGCCGGAGCCTCCTACTTCCGTTGCAGATATGATGGCCATCGCCGACGGGTATCAATATGGCTTTCCGCAGCAGCGTGTCTTGGAGGTAAATTTTCGTACATACTTTTTTGTGACAATCAAATGCTTCGGTGAAATAATATTTGTCATCTTGATGTGTAGATGATGAGGAGGGAGCATTGTAACCACGTGTTGTATCAGTTCTTCAAAGCGAAATCTCTGAAGCTCGAGGCTAAGCTTCGTCACAGAGAAAAGGAATTATCTGCGGCTGAGGTCGAAATAGAAAAACTGAGAAAAAGCATCAAGGAGAAAGAGAAGCTGGGTGAAGCAGAGGACGGTCTTCGTTCCGAGCTTGTTGTTGTTCGCGCTGAGTTAGAGCAAACTCGCAGCCAAGTTTCAACTTTCACAGGTTTGGTTCTTTTTCCCTCGCAGTATGTCGTCATTCTTCTATTTCTTAGTTGTTCTGTCTGAGTCTTCCCACCCTATCTCCAGTGGGTGGCGTCCCCGAGCTGATATGGCTTCGAAACGAAAGAGCTCGGCAAAAATCTCGTATTAGAGATCTGGTTGAGAAAATTAAGAATGAAGCCAAGAAATGGGATGCTCGGGCTGAGGTATGGCGCGCGAGGCATGTTCAGATGGTCGACATGCAAAATCTGTACAACCATGATCGTGCTTTATTTAATGGCACACTGCTGTGGACACGTGATAGTCTGCGGGAAGCCCGTGAGCGTACTTCCTTGCTGGAGTCTAGGATTCAGCTGCTGGAAGAAGAATTACAGAAGGCTCGGTCCATTCCTCTTTCAGGGGTTAAGGATAATATGCTCTGTCTTGTCA
>NW_020625082.1:0-738 GCF_003573695.1 Papaver somniferum | reverse complement strand
GTGGGCTTGCTCCCATTCAAAAACCAAATTTTATTTTCTGTTAAAAAAAAAAAAAAAAAAAAAAAAAAAAAAAAAAAAAAAAAAAAAAAAAAAAAAAAAAAAAAAAAAAAAAAAAAAAAAAAAAAAACCAAAATTTTGCTCCTAATTTCAAAAACCAAAACTTTTCTCCCATTCAAAAACCAAATTTTACTTGCTCCCATTTTAACAACCAAATTTTTTCTTCTTTAACCCATTAAAACCAAAACTTGCTCCCAAAATTTTAAAAAAAAACCAAAAAAAATGTCTCCCACCAAAACCAAATTTTTCCCAAAAATCCAAACCCTTTAAAAACCAAATTCTGAGCTTTGTACATTCTTTACTTAGCTTTTGAGCCAATCATGTCTGGATTTTGGTCTGCTCCTGGGGATGGAAATAAAACTCTTAGAGAACTTGCTTATGGGCATGTGCCACGTTATGAACCTTCCACGGACCATGATGTCAATAGTCATAGGAATTATTATGGACATTTTCAAAGTCCCGAGCCGCAATACATGAACCCTAATGACTATTCATACATGCATCATTCATCGCAACGTGAAAATGAACATTTTGCTAGTGCCTCACTCACACAATCATCACTTATGGATCAAATAGAAGCTCGAATCACAGCTTTAGAAATGCAATCACATGAGGAATCTGTCACATCTAATTTTCTTAGGCAACCTGAAATCTATGCATGTCCCGCATGTGGTAGTTTAG
>NW_020625081.1:0-427 GCF_003573695.1 Papaver somniferum | reverse complement strand
TAAAAATAAGAAATTATATACAAAATATGTCACGGGATGAAGAATTCACTGGGACTCAGGATTTCACTGCTTTCATATTCAAGTGGTTCAAAAATTAATCCTAGACATTCATCGCTCAAACAAAAGAAATATCAACTCTAATATTATGCCAAGGATAGATTTCGAAAAAAAATAAATTGTAAATTACAAGCATAGTGTATCTAAAGCACCTAAGACTAAGCATACACTATCTAACAAGATGACAATTGATTAATAGAAATCATAATCATTTAAAATGGGTGCAAAAAGTAAATAAAAGAATTAATCAAATTACCACATTGATGAAATCCAGCTTCCTCCGTCATCCCAATGTTGGGTTTAGCTCATTAGGTTGGAAACACGCTCGAAATATAATTTCATTGCTCAAAGTGTTTACAAATAATGAAAA
>NW_020625080.1:0-1005 GCF_003573695.1 Papaver somniferum | reverse complement strand
CAATTTTATGACAAACTTGATAAGTTCCTGTCTTATCTCCTTCTTACCCGAGTCGTCATCGAAAATATCTCTGGATAACCAAAGAGCCAAGAATGCCGCGACATGAAGCGTACTATTCTTCTGATTCGGCTCCAACCCATCGAGAAACCACTGAGACACCCACCAGCCATAGAAGCACCTCATCTCGTTTTCTTTCCGAACGAATCCTTTTGGCTTCGCAACCAGAGCGGCGCACATTTCTTCTTCATCTGCAGACAATTTGACACTGAAGTTTCCTATTACATGAAGGTTCAGCAACACGGCCACACTCTCTAAGGAGATAGTCATTTCAACCCACCTGCATATGGTCGTGTGAGTATCTAGATACCATATGGAAATAAAAGCAACCAAGCCTGGAATATCTTTCCTATTTTGAAGCACTGCGGAAGCCGCGACAACATCAATGATCTGCGCCTTGGTCAAACTGGCTTTTAACATTCCTGGCTCATCATGAATCTCATCCATTTCTCAAAGGGACGCAACAGACTCACAGAGATTTCAAAGTCAATAGGAGAAGCACGATACTCTTTCTTATGAAGACAAAACCTTATTACACCTCCTGGCCTAACCGACCGGGCCTCTCCTTCATTTTTCGGACCAGTCAGAAGAATCGAGACATACTTGGGATGATTTCTCCTAATCGTGGCGGATGTTGTAAAGAACTCATCATCTATGTTTGGCTTGGAATCGCCAACATATTTCGGTACGGCAGAAATTTTCTCAAATGACATCCTAACGAAAATTCTCTCACGCTACTTCCACCTTCGAAATAACTACGATAGAACAATACGAATAAAAATTCTTACGGAAAGTGCACAGAAATTATTTTATCAGACACAAGAGATCCATCCTGGACGTAAGCCAATTTGTTTCAAAGTCATAGTGCGCATAGGCAAAGAAATGGGGACTGACAGACCCTAAATCGCCTCCTCATGCCAAGACCGTACCCTGCAGCGGAAAATTTTC
>NW_020625079.1:0-672 GCF_003573695.1 Papaver somniferum | reverse complement strand
CAGTATCGGTTAGTTTCGTTATCATCCTTGAGAATTTTATGTTTTGCTTCCATGGACTTGTATACACTGATTGGGAGAAAATTACGAGAGAGATAGCCATATGATTCATAATGCATGTGTTGAATAGAAAAGGATGCCTTTTTGTTCAACTGGGCCTTGTGATTCTAGCTGTTGGAATTTGTTCACTGAACCAAGAAGCAGACTCTTCAAGAGCTTCATCATTCGTTGCCAGAATGAAACTTAGCCTTGTTTCTTAATCACTTAATTCACGTCAGCAGTTTCATATTTAAAAATGAGCCTGTTTCGGCACATCTACGCGAACCAACTAATCGTTGTCGGCAATGAAGGCTATAGATTCTTAGTTAGAGGATCCTGACTTTTTGTGATTGAGTCTATATAATTAGGTATACAGCCTCTTTAAATATATGTGAAGTATTCCCTTCCCTTATATTGCACGATAGGGAGAGTCGAGAACCTTAAAGCAAATGTTACGTTTTTCATTTCCTCTGATTTCAGAATTCTGAATCTCCCACTTTTGAACAAGTAACGTTCACAATATTTTTTTGCTTTAGTTAAACTATATTGCTTTGTTAGTATGTACTTTGCTGTCCTGTTTGATCTAATTGCAACTGGAGAAGATGATGCGTAGTTTAGTCACTCGTTTCGTTCTTA
>NW_020625078.1:0-3807 GCF_003573695.1 Papaver somniferum | reverse complement strand
TTTTTTTAAGCAAAAGCAAAAAGATATAAGCAATAAAATTAGGCTTTTCTTAAACAGGAAAACAATTAACTAACAAGATTGTTACCTCAATTTTGCATCCACTTCTCCAATATGATCGCATTTTCTTCATCCAGGGAGAATTGGTATCGAAATACCATTATGTAGTCATCCTTAAGAAAAACAAAAGAATAACAACAACCAACCTTTACCATAGAAAAGTTGAAAACCGGTTTTTAACTATTGCAAGCAAAAGTTGAAAACCCACGAAACACGTATCCCTTTATGCTAAACCAAACCGATTCAACATATTGTGACTTTTTCACATATTGTTTCTATCAGAACCCCTCATGATCGTTTGATAAATCCTACCAACATGGGATATAACTTAATCCTGCTAAATCAAAAATTCACCCAAACCATAAGGGTTCGCAACATTATGAGATCGAATTTCAAGGTAGTAAAACCGAAATCAAACATACCATAAACACAAATGCAATACAACATAAATATTAAAAAAGGAATCAAGTATTTTAATTACCTCTATCTTGTAGGGAGTTTAATTTCGAAAACAACGCAAAAAGAATGAGGTCATTCCGAGTTCGGAAGAAGAAGTTATAGGCAAAACAGTTTTACACTCCTTCATATGGGGACCTCTCACTAGGATCGGTTCCCACACTATGACCTGGTACTAGGATCGGTTCCCTCACTAGGACAGGGTATTGGGATCGGTTCCCAAGATTTACTTGTTACAGATCACATCATTAAACTGTTTTTGACATAACTTTCGTATACGATGTCCAAATTCAGTGATTTTTGGCTCGTTTTAATCGTAAAAACAAGAGCCACACTTATATGATTAGTAGATATCAACATCATAAAGTAAAAATTACAGTTTCTATCAAAACCTCAAATATATATAGAGAAAGTATGAGTATAGAGGAAAAGAAATCTCCCTAAAGATGTTATTTAGTCATATAATAACCGAGAGATCATGTGCTCAGTTTCATGTGCTTCCTCACCCTTCATAAAATTGAACACAAAGGTGAGCATGCACATTGAAACACTACTAGGTTGTGTTGAGTTGATCCTTGTCTTGTTCGTCACGAGTGACTAAGATGGAATCATCATTCTTGACCTCTTGATTGGTTTGTTTTCTCTTGTTCCATATCTTCTTTGATTTGTGATGAAGAGTGTCACTATCACAACCTTTACTAGTACACGATATTTCAGACATGATGAAGAGTGTTATTATCACAACCTTTACTAGCACATGAGATTTCAGACATGATGTATTTCTTTAGTCTTTCAAGAAGACTCTTGTTCACCAACAATTAACAGCTGAGAGTCAATCTTGTGACTAACTTCTGGTCCCTCCTTGGCTATGGAGGACCTAGGGACCCATTTAGAGTTGGGTTTCGCAGGAGCAACTTTCTCCTTCATACCATTAGGATTATTGTACTTTTGAATACTTTGCGAAACATCCTTTCTCCAATTTGGAACATCATATCTTGTCTTTTCTTTTAAAACGTCAGCCCTCTTTTTATAATTGGATATTTTATGAGATGACCTTGTCGAGTGATATGCAAAATTTAAAATATCATAATAATAATTCTTTTGCCTAAACTTAGGAAAATAAAGATCTGAGTTCTTATGAGGAGAAAACTTATCCAATTCGTTTGATACAAAAGAAAGTACATCTTGCATCTTACGAACTTTGCATCCCCATTGCAAGTGTCCTTTATTACCACAATAATAACAATGCTTAGTATAAATATACGAAGTATGAGTTTTAATGCTACTTTTTGTGGATCTTCTTGCATTGGAGCTCGACAAGTTTTCTTCGTCTTCTTCTTCTTCTGCTTCTTCTTCTTCTCCTTGTTCAATGTTGTTGCTTTCATGACATTAGCAGAAGTGCTCTCTTTGATTGTTGTACTTAAAGAGAATGGTTGAACATGATTCTTAGGATTGACTGGTTTTACTTTTTTACAAGAAATAGTATCATTTTTGACATCAAAGGAAGCCTCTGGTTGAGAAGAATTAGTAGCTTTAACAAATTTTACCGCTTTGCTAATATTTGAAGCATTTATTCCCTTATAGCCCAATCCTCGTATATCACGATGATTTTTACTTGCTTCTAACATTGAGGTTAAATTGTTGAGCTAACATTGAACTTTTTAAGGTCCAAAATTTGTTCTTCCAATTTCTTGATTTTATCAAGAGCACCAGATAGATCAGCCTTAAGATGGTTTTCTCGTGAGAGATATACACCTTCTTTCTCTTCAAAACTCTTTGGTTGAGAATTAACCCTTGCTTCAGATTTAACAAGTTTATTTTTCGACAAGAAGAGATTTCTTTGCAGATTTTCACATTCTAATTTCTTAGAATTTAACTCTTTTGTATGATCCTTAAGAAGAGAATAACTGATTTAGTAACCAATGTCATATCCTTGAAAAACCTTCTTCAATTTGTTGTTCTCACGACAAAGATGAGTCATACAACCAAGAAAATATGAAGTTCTCAGTTTTTCATTTTTCAAAGGATCCAGCAGTTTAGAGTTTGAGATATCCTCTCCTACTTCTTGTTCAAATTCAGAGTCATCATCATCAGAAATTTCATCTAACCCTTTTTGTAGACGTATTTTCCAATCGCCATCGGTTCCTTCATTATTAAAAAGATTAACTTGTCTAGTAGAATATCTTGAGATGATTTCTTCAGATATTGAATCGTAGATGCCATCATCAAGTGTTAATTTAAAACTCTTGATGTCTTGCTTTACGTTAACTAAATCATCCATTAGATTCAATTCTTATAGGTTGGATCACACCAAACACAGATTGTTAGATCTTTTCGTGTTTTCCTGCTCTGATACCAATTCAAAAAGCTAGTGTACCCAAATATACCTCAAGCTAAAACTTTTCCTTCCTATAAGTCCTTTCTCCGAAAGTGATTGTCTATGGACTGAGTCGAAACAATACAACTAATCGGTTCACACTTTCTGTGATCGTCTATGGATACGAGATCGAGACAATACAACAACGAAGTATGTTTACTTGATAAAAAGGTTCAGACTTAACCAAACAAAATAGGATTTCTTATCAAGTAAATAAGAATTAATATTTGTGTAATTTACTTAAATTATAATAAAATAATTATAATGCGGAATTATAAAGTAAATAACACAACAAGATTTTTTTAATGAGGAAACCGTAAATGCAGAAAAACCCCGGGACCTTTTCCAGAATTGAATACTCTCATGATTAAGCCGCTATACAAAATAAACCAACTTCGTGTAGTTGAGACCAAGCAACTAAACCTATGGTTCACCTAGTTCTGTCTGTATTCTCACGGCTCCAACTTATGAATAAGTCACGTACTTGGAACAATTCCTTTGGTTCGTATTCCAAACAGTAAAGGAACACCAAATTTTTTTGGTATAAACTTTCTTCAACCAAGTGATATGAGTCGGACAAAGGCTCTTCTGTTTATCTCAAATAAACTCCTTCGTCAGGTCCTTAGATCTATCTTATGTTCAATTATCCAAGGTAATTGTAAGATTTTGCAATCAATACTTTTAATCACAAAGAACCGTATTGATGCCGATCTACTCAACTAATCAATCTAATCTACCACAAAGATAAACCGATTATAGTTGGATCCACATTTTTATCGAGAAAGTATTGTGCACACTAAAGATTTATATAACCAATTCAGAAATCTTCTATCTCTTCTTTTTCTTCAAATCTTCTTAGATCTTCAAAAAGCAGCTGCACACAACTACTTGAATCTCTTGTGACCAATCACACACAG
>NW_020625077.1:0-814 GCF_003573695.1 Papaver somniferum | reverse complement strand
TTTTTGCCGAAAAGCGTAGGTAGCGGTTCACGCTTTGTTTCCATTAAAATGAACCAAAATATTTTGTGGACTTTTATATATGATATTGTTCTATGATCTGTAAGCTTTCTAATGAGCCATCATTCGTCCAGTTCTGACCTGAATTTAAGGTCTGAAAAGCAAAAACCAATATTTGCCGAAAAGTGTAGGTCGGTTCACGCTTTGTTTCCGTTAAAATGAACCGAAATATTTTGTGGATTTTTATATGTGATATTTTTCTATGATCTGTAAGCTTTCTAACGAGCCATCATTTGTCAAGTTCTGACCTAAATTTAAGGTTTGAAAAGCAAAAACCAATTTTTGTCGAAAAGCGTAGGTAGCGGTTCACGCTTTGTTTCCGTTAAAATGAACCGAAATATTTTGTGGATTTTTAGATGTGATATTGTTATATGATCTGTAAGCTTTCTAATGAGCCATCATTCGTCCATCTCTGACCTGAATTTAAGGTCTGAAAAGAAAAAACCAATATTTGCCGAAAAGTGTAGGTAGCGGTTCACGCTTTGTTTCCGTTAAAATGAACCGAAATATTTTGTGGATTTTTATATGTGATATTGTTCTATGATCTGTAAGCTTTCTAACGAGCCATCATTTGTCAAGTTCTGACCTGAATCTAAGGTCTGAAAAGCAAAAACCAATTTTTTCCGAAAAGCGTAGGTAGCGGTTCACGCTTTGTTTCCGTTAAAATGAACCGAAATATTTTGTGGATTTTTATATGTGATATTATTCTATGATCTGTAAGATTTCGAATGAGCCATCATTTGTCAAGTTCTGACCT
>NW_020625076.1:0-448 GCF_003573695.1 Papaver somniferum | reverse complement strand
TAGCATTCCAATTTCTATCTTTTCGGTGAGAAACAATATGCAAACTTAGCTAACCGGATACCATGTGACGCTAGAAGTTTCAAAAGTGCAACACAAAAGTTTCTCCCATACCCCCAAACTTAAATCTAACATTGTCCTCAATGTTTCTAATGATAAAATTAACAGCATGAACGAGGAGAAATTGTTACCACTTGAAGCAAAAAAAAGATAAGGAAAGATATTACCGTGTCGCATGAATATTGGGTTACCTCCCAAGAAGTGCTAAGTTTAAAGTCTTCAGCCAGACTAAGCAATGATTAGTCAACTCGAACCGTATAACAGTAGACGGAATAACTGTGGGTCTTTAAAACCAAAAAGAGCTGACAAAAGGAAACTGCAGTGAACCAAGAAAATGTACAAGACTAGCATGCCCTTACCTAGTTTCTGGATAACTATCGCTAATTGCGGT
>NW_020625075.1:0-611 GCF_003573695.1 Papaver somniferum | reverse complement strand
AGCTTTCATGATCAAATGAACAGTGAGAACCCATATTAAAACCCTAAATAATATAAACGCACAAATGGAAGAGAGAACTTACCATGTTCTTAGGGTTTATAATTGAGAACGGGATACAAGAGAAAACGAAAAATTCGACGGTGGAGTTAATGGTGCTGGTTATGGTGGTGATGTTGCTGGGGGATGGTGGTATTGAGAAATCCTTAGACTCCTTGCAAATGCAATCTTTGCTTCTGCTGTACCTTTCTTTTATTTTTTTCTCTTTCTTTTACATTTCTTTTTCTTTTTTTTTGCTAAAATAATAAATTTCCATTCTATAGAAAAGATTACATTACATGTTAAGAGCCTCTTCAACGAGACATCCGCGTCCTATGTGCCGATGGGTAAGTTTTCTCCTCTTTACTAAATTTTTTCTTAATATTTGGAAGTTCATGAAAATCATTTCCGACCCTAAACAATGGGAAGAAGTAGCATTTACGGGTGTCATATATTGATTCGCAGAGAGGTTTTATTTTCCTAAATATTAGAGCATCTCCATTGAGACATCCGTGTCCTTCGTATGCGGATGGGTGAAGTTGTGCATTTTTATTGAAAACTAATGTGAAATCCGT
>NW_020625074.1:0-681 GCF_003573695.1 Papaver somniferum | reverse complement strand
TGATTATCTTCTGTAAAATTCATTATCTTTGCGAGAGTCTCGCACATCATTATATTGTATTTGCATTTCACAATCTCAATTTTGTCATTCAATAAAATGTATTTTTGAGAACTTTACTTATTGCGAGAGTGTTGCAAAAAATTAATCATTCATACATTTCTTGTTTTTATTACCTTTGCCATCCTCTGCTTCTTTATTATTTTCTGTTACTGCTTCCTTGGTAGTGGTATGTTCATCATTTTTACTCTGAGCTAGCATTAGTTTCGCAACATCTCTTCTTTTTTTCTTTCGATTGCATCCACCATCAACCTCTCACTTCTTTGTGTATCTTTGATTTTGTGTCGCCAATTTTCCTTCTTGTTTGCTCTTGCTTCGCAAGATTCTATCTCAGTTTCGTAACACCTCTTTCCTTCAACCCAATCTCCCTTTATGATTCCTACATCGCTGGGGTGAGGGAATTTGATGCACTGGTGGAAAGTTGAAGCCACACCTAGAATCCCATGTAGCCAAGGTCGACCAATTAATGCATTGTAGGGTGATTCTACATCAACGACACAAAATAAGATTTCAGAAGATATTCACTTCAATGGAATTCGCATAGTAACCTCCCCTTTAGGCTTGTTAGCAGTACCATTAAAACCATATATCTTATATGTTGATGGTATAAGATCATCATCTCTT
>NW_020625073.1:0-811 GCF_003573695.1 Papaver somniferum | reverse complement strand
AAGAGAGGACATGTATAGTATTTATATAGAACTTAACTTCTTAATTAAGAAACTGTAGCCTGCAAACCGACTATCAAGACTTCCTTCTAACAATGCAGACTTAAATTTGGGAAGTAGCTAGGGTTACCTGATCCAAGCCAAGTCTTCTTTACACCCCAGATATTCAAACACACCCAACTCACCGAACAGACACAGATGACTCGGCATTAAATTTGGGGAATTCATATATGCTCATGGTTGACAGGTTGAGCCGTCGAGGTCCATTAAGATTTTACAAGAGTCGAGTACCTTATTAGCATTGTATTAATGATTTTGGAGTAAGATTCATGTTGATCAATTTGAATATTTTATACATAAGCTGTTTATTCTTCGAAAAATTGGGGTGCAATAACTTGGCAAAAAATAAGAGAACCTAAAAATCTGTCACTACAAAACATAAGGTCTTTTGGGACGGTCAAAAAACGTCCCAAGAGGACAAAAAACCGTCCCAAGAGGTATTAGGGATGGTTTATGTACCGTCCCCTGTTCCACCGTCACTAATACTATTTGACCATGTTTTTTTTGGGACGGACATATTTTAGCCTTGATTTAAATATTTTATGACTATTAGAGACGGTCAAGCCATCACCTTCCCAAATATCCTTTTTTAGGGACGGTTTTTTCAAAACAGCCGTCCCTAAAAACTACTTGTTTTGTAGTGTGTATATACAAAAAAGTTATCTGTAAACCCCCAAGACCACTATACTCATCGGTGTACCGCTATCCTAGTTTTCATCTCCATCTCTTTATCATCATCATCTTCGTCTTGTCC
>NW_020625072.1:0-309 GCF_003573695.1 Papaver somniferum | reverse complement strand
TTTAACATATACATGGAATATATTCCTGAGGAATATTTCCAGTATATGGCTGGATTCGTCGTTCTTACGAAGTTTCCGACTTATAGCAGTACACTAACCTCAAGGTTTCGATCTCGGATCAGGTATATGCCTCAAAGTCGACGAAAATGTTTATGTTTAACATATACATGGAATATATTCATGAGGAATCTTTCCAATATATGGCTGGATTCGTCGTTCTTACGAAGTTTCCGACTTATAACAGTCCACTGACCGCCAGGTTTCGATCTCGGACCATGTATATGCCTCGAAGTCGACGAAAATGTGTCT
>NW_020625071.1:0-612 GCF_003573695.1 Papaver somniferum | reverse complement strand
CCAGTTTGTTTCTTGAAGTTGACGAATTCGTGTGTGTTTGGGGTTTTTGAGAATATTCCCATGGAATCTTTACCTGCAAGTGCTAAAGATTCATCGTTCTTACAAAGATCCAGACCTATAGTAGTCCTCTCATGGCCAGGTTTCGATCTCAGAGCCAGTTTGTTTCTCGAAGTTGACGAATTCTTGTGTGTTTTGGGTTTTTGAGAATATTCCCATGGAATCTTGCCCTGCAACTGCTAAAGATTCATCGTTCTTACGAAGTTCCTGACTTATAGTAGTCCTCTCATGGACAGGTTTCGATCTCGGGGCCAGTTTGTTTCTTGAAGTTGACGAATTCATGTGTGTTTAGGATTTTTGAGAATATTCCCATGGAATCTTGCCATGCAATTGCTAAAGAGTCATTGTTCTTACGAAGTTCCAGACTTATAGTAGTCATCTCATGGCGAGGTTTCGATCTTGGAGCCAGTTTGTTTCTCGAAGATGACGAATTCATGTGTGTTTATGGTTTTTGAAAATATTCCCATGTAATCTTGCACTGCAACTGCTAAAGATTCATCGTTCTTACGAAGATCCAGACCTATAGTAGTCCTCTCATGGCCAGGTTTCGATCTC
>NW_020625070.1:0-316 GCF_003573695.1 Papaver somniferum | reverse complement strand
TTGCGAATTCGTGTTTGTTTAGGGGTTTTTGAGAATACTTTCCCATGGAATCTTACTCGGAAACTACTAAAGATCTATCATTCATGCGAAGTTTTAGTCCACACTCCTGGCCAGGTTTCGATCTCCGTACAAGTTCATTTTCGAACTTTGCAAATCGTGTGTGTTTAGGTGTTTATGAGAATATTCCCATGGAATCTTACGAGGAAACTGCTAAAGATCCATTGTTCTTGCGAATTTCTAGTCCAATAGTTGTCCACTCCTGGCCAGGTTTCGATCTCCGAACAAGTTCACTTCTCGAAGTTTGCGAATTCGTGTG
>NW_020625069.1:0-676 GCF_003573695.1 Papaver somniferum | reverse complement strand
TGGATTCGTCGTTCTTACCAAGTTTCTGACTTAGAGTAGTCAACTCGCGGCCAGGTTTCGATCTCGGAGCCTGGTATGCATACAATATGCTGAAATATGGTTTGTTTAAAGTTTCTTAGAATTTTCCGAAGGATTCTTACATGTAAATGGATGAATTCGTCGTTCTTACCAAGTTTCTGACTTAGAGTAGTCAACTCGCGACCAGGTTTCGATCTCGGAGCCTGGTTTGCAAACAATATAAAGAAATAGGGTTTCTTTAAGGTTTCGTGTAATATTCCGAAGGAATCTTACCTGTAAATGGATGGATTCGTCGTTCTTACAAGGTTTCTGACTTAAAGTAGTCAACTCGTGGCCAGGTTTCGATCTCGGAGCCTGTGTGCATACAATATGCAGAAATAGGGTTTTTTTAAGGTGTCCTAGAATATTCCGAAGGAATCTTATTTGTTAATGGATGTATTCGTCGTTCTTACCAAGTTTCTGACTCAGAGTAGTCAACTCGCGGCCAGGTTTCGATCTCGGAGCCTGGTTTGCATACAATATGAAGAAATAGGGTTTCTTTAAGGTTTCGTAGAATATTCCGAAGAAATCTTACCTGTAAATTGAGGGATTCGTCGTTCTTACTAAGTTTCTGGCTTAGAGTAGTCCACTCCCGGCGAGGTTTCGATCTCGGAGCCTG
>NW_020625068.1:0-833 GCF_003573695.1 Papaver somniferum | reverse complement strand
TGAGTGGTTGGATTCATCGTTCTTACGAAGTTTCCAACTTATAGTAGTCTACTCGCGGCCATGTTTCGATCTCGGAGCTACTTTCTTTCTCGAAGTCGCCACAAAAGGGTTTGTTTAAGGTTTCAGAGAATATTTCGATAGAATTTTACCTATGAATGGCTAGATTCATCGTTCTTACGAAGTTTCCGACTTATAGTAGTCAATTCGGGGATAAGATTCAAGATCGATGCCACTTTCTTTCCCGAAGTCCCCAGAAAAGGGTTGGTTTTAGGTTTTGGAGAATATTCCGATGGAATCTACCCTATGAATGGTTGGATTCATCGTTCTTACGAAGTTTCCTACTTATAGTAGTCAACTCTCAGACAGGTTTTGAGCTTGGAGCCACTTTCTTTCTCGAAGTTACCAGAAAAGGGCATGTTTAAGGTTTCAAAGAATAATCCATGGAATCTTAAACTATGAGTGGTTGGATTCATCGTTCTTACGAAGTTTCCAACTTATAGTAGTCTACTCGCGGCCAGGGTTCAAGCTCGGAGCCACTTTCTTTCTCGAAGTCGCCAGAAAAGGGTTTATTTAAGGTTTCAGAGAATATTTCGATGGAATTTTACCTATGATTAGCTAGATTCATCGTTCTTATGAAGTTTCCGACTTATAGTAGTCAATTCGGGGACAGGTTTCGAGATTGGAGCCACTTTCTTTCCCGAAGTCGCCAGAAAAGGGTTTGTTTAAGGTTTCGGAGAATATTCCGATGGAATCTTACCTTTGCATGGTTGGATTTATCGTCCTTACGAAGTTTCCGACTTATAGTAGTCAACTCCCAGCCTGGTTTCGATCTC
>NW_020625067.1:0-520 GCF_003573695.1 Papaver somniferum | reverse complement strand
TTTTTTTATTCTGGCCGTGTGGTTATAGTAAAGCGGACGAGTGAATCCCAAGTATGTCTTCCAACACTTCCTCTTTATCTTGCTTTTCTTGTGTTTTTTTTTGTTAGTGCAAACCCTAGCTGTAGGCGTACCTTTTCATGAACTTGTAGAAATGTTGTCCTTCTGCGTTGGTATGAATCCTAGCCGTAGGTATGCTTTGCAAGAACTTTTAGTAACATTTAGGCGTGAATACCGTAGTGATGTTGGCCGCCTCAATTACCGTGCAAAGTAGGCATGCATGAGCTGGTAATTGTCATTCCATTCCCGCGAAAACCTAGCTTCTAGGGTTTACTCCTTTTTCCTGGTGTGACCGTGTGTATGGTTCCTGTGGTGGGGTGCGCCTCCTCGGCCGGGCGAAAATTTCCCGTTGCAGGGTATGGTCTTGGCATGAGGAGGCGATGCAGGGTCTGTCAGTCCCCATTTCTTTTCCTATCCGCATTATGACTTTGAAACAAATTGGCTTGCGTCCAGGATGGATCTC
>NW_020625066.1:0-544 GCF_003573695.1 Papaver somniferum | reverse complement strand
AGATTTTGATTTGATTGATGATAATATGCCTATTCTTCTACCTAAGTCACAATTTGGTGGCCTTCCACCCAACCTAGATTTGGTTTGTACCAACATTGTAAAACCAATTTTTCTGAAAATGCCTAACCTAGGTTTGGAACTGTGTGCTTCCCAAGTCCTCTTGGACTATTTTGCTTCAAAATATAACACTTTTAAAGAGCCACAGTTGGAAATTGCATGTTTGCCCATCCCGAAAACAGTCCATTATGAGTTAGACCTTTTGAATCCTGAACCCCAAAAATTAAAAGATTTTGTGCTTAAAAGTAAACCTGTTGAACAATTTTGGTTTAGGGGTAATTCATTCGGTTTTTCACTCTCATTCCCATTTAAGTCCAATTTTAGTGTTTTGAAACTTCCTTTGTCTCTACACTTTTTCTTTTGGGTTGACCCTCAACTCTTTAGACTTTTGGTGTATGGTGAATATTTTTGTATATAATCCAGTAGATAAAATTTTAAAAACCCTTTTGTTCCTTTTGTATATATTTTGCTAATCCAATATGATCTC
>NW_020625065.1:0-606 GCF_003573695.1 Papaver somniferum | reverse complement strand
TCAAACTTATTTCTATAAAAATTTGGTATTATTTCTTTATTAATGTACTAAATAAAGATTAAAAGTAAGAAGAAATGAAAAATGAGAAAAAAAAAATTCAAAAACAAACTAGCAAAATACTTGTAATTTTGCTAAAAAGAGGGATAAAAGAATGAATAACCGGGTACCCGTTACCCGCGGGTACCCATCGGGTATTACCCGTTTGGACCCGTTTAGATTCGGGTCTAATCGAGTAGTTACCCGTCGGGTCCTAACTTGTTAATGGGTCCAATTTTGGGACCCGGAACCGGATCCTATTCGCTCGGCTCCGATTCCGGTTCCGGGTAACGGGTACCCATTGACAGCCCTAGTTTAAACCTTGTCTCCTTGAGTTACTTGATTGGACATGACTTACGAGGCCTGTTTTCTACCTGCATATTTATGGAACTTGCCGGTTTACCCAAGTGGGAATGTTATAAATATCCTCCATTTTTGTTGACTTTGTACAAATACCACCGAGGGGTAAAAAATAGTAATAATTTTGAAGTCAACTTGAGAAAGGTGCTTCCACTTTTTGGAAGCAACTTGTATAAATTGTGTCCATTTTTGGAAGCAACTTGTGGTAGT
>NW_020625064.1:0-782 GCF_003573695.1 Papaver somniferum | reverse complement strand
ATCAGGGTTATTTCCCTCAATGATGGCATGCTTCTTAGAATCGTATCTTGATGGCAGCGATCTGAGGATTTTCATCACAATGTCCTTTTCAGGAATGGTCTTACCCAATGCAAAT
The DNA here is from genome assembly GCF_003573695.1 of Papaver somniferum. Lineage (NCBI taxonomy): Eukaryota > Viridiplantae > Streptophyta > Magnoliopsida > Ranunculales > Papaveraceae > Papaver > Papaver somniferum. The sequence continues at coordinate 667 of NW_020625064.1, read as the reverse complement.
GATGCATTAACAATTTCAGACACTTTGTGGTAAAAATCATCAATCGATTCATTATCTACCATCCGAAGATTTTCCCATTTGGAATTCAGATTTTGAAGTCTGGCTTCCCTTTCACTGGTATTTCCTTCGAATACGTTTTCTAAGATATCCCAAGCATCTTTAGACCTAGTGAAATTTGACACATGGTGCTGAAGGTGTGGGGTAATGGCATGTATGATGGCATTCAAATCGTCGGAGTTTTGCTTTGCAGAAAGTAGCTCGGCAAGACTATATTCACCAATATTCTTGGGAACGTTTACATCTCCAACTGCCACAACGGGAGCATCATAGCCATTAACAACATATACCCATGATTGAAAATCACGCGCTTGAAGAAAAGATCGCATAGCAATTTTCCACCATAAGTAATTAGGGCCATCGAAAACTGGTGGTACGTTAATAGAGATAACACCTCTGTCCATAAAATCAGATCGCTACAAACACATACTTGTAAGGTCTTAAACGTGTTTGCCTGCTCTGATACCAATTGAAAAAGCGGAGGTCTAACAACACCACCCAATATTTCGCTTAGCAATCTGTATGGACTAACTCCGAAATACTTTCTAGAGAATCAACTAGACAGTCAGACTCAATCTAGGTAAAAGTATCTCAAAGAGTTAATATCTCT
>NW_020625063.1:0-451 GCF_003573695.1 Papaver somniferum | reverse complement strand
TGTTGAACCAACAAGTGCATACGTTTGGGTACGGTTAACAAACCTAGAAGCTTGCATTGTCAAGTGTGTGTAACAAGCTAAGTTTTCGATCTAACGGTTGAGAAATATTAGCTTGAATCTAAATCAGATTTTCATCTAACTGTGAATATTGAATGCTTTGTTACTAAGCTAACATTGATTGCAAACCCTGATTTGAAAGACTATATAAAGGAGACATCTAGTATTGTGCAAAACTAATCCCCACACCTTACGCGTGATAATAGTTTGCGTGCTAGAGTCGATTCTCCTTTAACCTTTGGTTTTCTTCTTCTAAAACCAGGTTAACGACATATAGACTTCATTGGGATTGTGAAGCCAGACCGATACTACTTTTATAGTAGTTGTGTGATCCGATCTTGCATCTTCTATCGTACGAGTACAATCATATTGATTGGCTTGAGATTGATATCTC
>NW_020625062.1:0-881 GCF_003573695.1 Papaver somniferum | reverse complement strand
TCAACTAAAGAAAAAACTAAGGCCATTTATAGTTAACATATGAAACACCAAGATGATAAAAGACCATCTATAGTACAAACAAACAGAATCCCCAATCAATACTCAAAATCACATTCTAGGTCAAGGGGAAAGGAATATTCCATAATATTTTCTTACAAATTAATATAAATGAGAAATCAAGCACAACTGACCTGCACCGAGAAGACGGGACATCCATTTTGTGCCTTCCACTTTCTTGATATTCGAACACGGGTCATCCGTTTTGTGCCTTCCACTTTCTTGATATTCGAACACGGGTCATCCATTTTGTGCATTCTTCGGCCTCACCAATATGGGAGAAGGTTTTGTAGGTGTTTGCCTGGCGTGTATAAGGGTTGTTCACAATCCGGGAACCCATTTGAAATTAGTGAAAGAGTATGGACTGCATAAAATTGGAAACAAATAGTTAGCAAAAGTAACTTTTCAGTGACAAAAACAAATATAGATGGCACTTTTGACAGAACACCTTAATAGACACAATTAAAGTAAAAAAGATAAGAAGAAAAGGTGTGTATGATGAAGCAGCTCAACACTCTCGCTTGATATACTGCAAATATGTGCAAAGTCGTTGCATACATGCAAAGCAGCAACTACAGAAGAAAAATAGACCGGATCCAAAAAGGGGATTTACTATTAGTGTGGTTTATGAAACTTTCATGGTATTTTCTGCACCCAACTAAATTCTGAAAGATTCGGATTAAACTCAACAACAAGTTCCAAGCACCAAATGAGCCAATTCGAATTAAATTCCGATAATGAACGTAGAGATACATGTGTTGTTCTTCCTGTGACTAATGTGGATCATATGGTTCCATGCAGGATGCTCATATTTGAGTATCTCT
>NW_020625061.1:0-979 GCF_003573695.1 Papaver somniferum | reverse complement strand
CATACCATATACCTTGCGCTTCTTGTTGCGAGGTGAGGCAGGAATAAAATATTTGATTTTGAGAATCATTTTTCTCGGAATAGTTGGCTTCATTATTTTTAAGACAACAATCTTTTTCCATGTGATTTAAGTTATCACATTTGGTGCACTTGTACTTGCAATTTTCAGTTGCATGGCCAAACTTTTTGCAAGCACTGCATCGGAGATTTGAGGAGTAATTTTTTCCGTACCTTTGATTGTTGTTTCTGCAACCTCCTTTTCCTCTTCCACGTCCGCGGTAGAAATTTTTGGGCCCTTGATTTAATGTCGACCCTTTCTCGTGAGGTGATGTTGATGACGATCCCCCTATGGAGCTTTCTTTTCTGGCTTCCGTATTTTTCTTTTCACCGAAATTTATTTTTGTTTGAAACGCTTGCTCCGCGAACCTATTTATCCTTTTCTCGTGCGCCTCGAGTGAACCAATTAATTCGTGTACCGAGAGAGTCGATAAAATTTTGGACTCTTCAATGGTAGCGACGATGTGATCGAACTTGAAAGGTAAGCTCCTTAAAATCTTTTCTACAACTCTTTTATTTTCTATGGTATCTCCATATATACTAATTTGATTTACTATACCAGTAACTCTTGAAAAGAAATTCTGGATAGTTTCTTTTTCTTTCATAAGTAGATTATCAAAATCTCGCCATAAGTTTTGTAGTTTAATGGAGATTACCTTTTCTGATCCTTGGAATGCTACTTTGAGAATATTTCAGGCCTCCTTCGAAGTTTTCGCCACCGAAATTCGAGGAAAAATAGTTTTGCTTACCCCTTGTTGTAGAAATAGTAGTGCTTTAGCATCCTTCTTCTTGTTTTCCTTGTACTCCTTTTTTCTCTGCATCCGTCCATGACGATAGAGCTTCTGCCGACTCCGGTACCTTATAACCATCTTCTACAAAATCCCATAAGTCTTGTGAAATGAATAATGTTTTCATTTGTAAAC
>NW_020625060.1:0-653 GCF_003573695.1 Papaver somniferum | reverse complement strand
ATGAATCGTAGCTTAGAGTTGTTTATGGATTGCTCTTAATTGATGATACCCACAATGGAAATAATGAGATACTTTTTAGTTTTTTTAGGGCACAGTTGTACTGGTAAATCCATAGAGTTACCATGTTTTTGCAACCTAGGGTAGCGTGGATATCCTAGGTACCCAAATGAAGCGTGGCATTACCATTGATATTGCCTTATGGAGGTTCGAAACTACCAAGTACAACTGCACAGTTATTGATGCTCCTGGACATCGTGACTTTATCAAAAACATGATTACTGGTACTTCTCAGGCTGATTGTGCCGTCCTCATTATCGATTCTACCACTGGAGATTTTGAGGCTGGTATCTCAAAGGATGGTCAGACTCGTGAGCACGCTCTTCTTGCTTTCACCCTTGGTGTCAAGCAGATGATCCGTTGTTGTAACAAGGTATACCTTTCTCACAGTTATTTTCCTGTCTATAAAATTTAGACTTTCCAATGCTGTTTATCCTTCCCGTGGCTAACTATTATTTCATGTGTTTCGTGTTTGTGTTTGTAGATGGAAGCCACCACCCCCAAGTACTCAAAGGCTAGGTACGATGAAATTGTGAAGGAGGTCTCATCTTACTTAAAGAAGGTTGGATACAACCCAGACAAACTTGCCTTTGTTC
>NW_020625059.1:0-575 GCF_003573695.1 Papaver somniferum | reverse complement strand
GTTTTCCCACCAAAAACTTTTCTACCAATTGTGGGAACATATAAATTTCAGATGTGTCAATTATTAAGTTTTGAGACTAAACCTAATTACTTTAGGAGATTAGGGTCGACACATCTGTTTAAGGAAGACCACTACTCTCATTGTGGTCAATTATGTAAGTCAAATCTTATTGACTTAGAGGATCCTCAGTTATTTAGGTTATTATTGTGCGCTTCTAAGATCATATTTGAGTTTTTCCATACTCTAGGACCTAATGATTCGGATCCCACCTATGAAGAAACGCAGCCAATGAAAATTTTCTATTTAGACTCTTTCATAGAACCTGAACCACAATTAGATATAAATTTCTTAATCAGGAAACTAGGTAAGGGGTTGCTAGTCTTGTTCAATTTCTTGGTTTATTGCAATTTCCTTTGGTCATCTCTATTTGGTTTTGAAGACCCACAGTTATTTCGACTGTTACTATATGATTCGAGGTGACTAATCTTTCCGAAGTCTGGCTGAAGACATTAAACATAGCACTTCTTGGGAGGTAACCCAATCTCATGCAACACGGTAATATCTTTCCTTATCTC
>NW_020625058.1:0-1898 GCF_003573695.1 Papaver somniferum | reverse complement strand
TGGCATTCACTAAATTCCTAGAATTCAAGGCGCTGGCAAAGAAACAAAGTGGCCATCAATTGAAAGTTTTCCATACAGACCGTGGTGGAGAATTTGCTTCAAAAGAGTTTATCAACTACTGCACAAAAAATGGAATTAAAAAGGAGGTAACCGTCCGATACACTCCACAACAAAACGGCGTCGCGGAAAGGAAAAATCGTACGATCGAGGAAATGGCTTGCATTATGCTAAAAGGAAGGAAGCTACCCAACACCTACTGGGCAGAAGCAGTCAACACAGCAGTCTACATCCTTAATCGCTCGCCCACAAAAGCAGTTCACAATAAAACTCCTACGAGGCATGGCATAAGAAAAAGCCTAAGGTAACTTCAATCAGAATTTTTAGTTGCGTTGCATATTCACATATTCCATATCAACACAGAGAAAAGTTTGATGAAAAAGGAGAAAAGCTAATGTTCATCGGATATAACGAATAGTCTAAAGCCTATACACTTCTAAAGCCAGATACAAAGGAACTGGTAATATCAAGAGATGTTATCTTTGATGAATTCAGAGCTTGGGATTGGAATGATGAACCAGATAACCACGAGTCGCCACTACTCATCGAAGAAGAGCCAGATAATCCACACCAAGGAAGAAAATACTCCACCAGCAAGCCCGAGGTCTCCTAGTCCAACACAAGAAATTCCAAGTTCATCTGAAGCAAGTGCCCCACCTAAAAAGGTGCGTTCCTTAAGAGATATTTATGGTATATCTAATTGTGCATTTATAGCACTAGAACCTCAAAAATATGATGAAACGACAAAAAAAGAAAAATTGAGAAAACCCATGGACAAAGAAATGCGAGTAATCGAGAAAAATAAGACATGAGAGCTTGTTAATTAGCCAATTGAAAAAGAAATAATTGGTCTGAAATGGCTCTACAAGACAAAGTATAATGATGATGGTTCAATCCAAAAGCATAAGGCAAGGCTAGTTTCAAAAGGATATTCCCAGCAACCAGGAATTGACAACAATGAGACATTCGCCCCCGTCGCTCGCATGGAAACAATCCGGACGGTGTTAGTCTTGGAAGCTCAACTCCAAATGAGGGTCTACCAATTAGACGTAAAGTCGGCGTTCCTAAACGGAGAGCTAGAAGAAGAGGTGTATATTAAAAAACCCCAAGGATATGTCCGGAAAGGAAAATAAAAAATGGTTTATCGTCTCCACAAAGCACTATATGGTCTCAAGAAAGTATCGCGTGCACAAGTACTTCTGAGATAATGGATTGGAAAAAAGTTCAAGTGAGCCATCAGTCTCTGCGTTGATGATATAATTTACGCCAGCACAAAACAAGGGATGTGAGAAAAATTTAAGAAGGAGATGATGAAAGAATATGAGATGACAGACTTAAGACTTATGCGATATTTTCTTGGAATTCAAGTAAAACAATCTCCAGAAAAAAATATTCATTTCCCAAGAAAAATATGCAGAAGACTTACTGAAAAGGTTCAACATGATAGATTGCAAACCAATTGCAACCCCAATGGATACTAATGAGAAGTTGGCAAAAAATGATGGAGCGGCAAAAGTTGATCCAACCTTATTCAGAAGTCTAGTCGTCCCACTGATCTACTTAACAAACACAAGGCCATACATAGTTAATGCAACCAGCATTATTTTTCGGTTTATGAGCGAGCCAAACAAATTACACTATGCCGCGGCTAAGAGAATTCTTTGGTATATCAAGGGAACTAAGAATATGTGCATCAAGTATACAAGAGAAAAAGACAATAATTTAATTAGCTTCAGAGATAGCGATTGGGCAGGTTCTATTGAAGACCGAAAGAGCACATCAGGCTACCTTTTCTGTATGGGAACAAAAGTTATCTCTTGGAGTTCTAAAAAACAAAGTAC
>NW_020625057.1:0-410 GCF_003573695.1 Papaver somniferum | reverse complement strand
TAGGGTCATTTACATGGATTCATTTGTTCAATACAATAATGGTTAGTTTGAAGGTTTAAGGAAACGATTATTGGGCTTTACATGAGAGATAGATTTTGGATGATTTACCGGTAAACAATGAAGGGAGATATGCTTATACTTTGGATCTAATTTTGTGTAAACAGGTGGTCATATGAGAAAATAACAGTAGCTCAGTGTATGATTTGAGATTATCAATGAAAGAAGATAGCAATGGTATTAAGAGTGGAACCTAAAACCTCGTGAATGAAAATCAACAACTCTCATTTCTCAAACATGGAGTATGTAGAAGATAGGGCGCACTTAGTGAATAAAACGGAGGTTAGAATTTTATTAGACATTTCACATTTTTAACTCTGAATTGGATGGTCAACACGGTCAATCAACGCCAA
>NW_020625056.1:0-843 GCF_003573695.1 Papaver somniferum | reverse complement strand
ATATGGTGAAATTTGACTTCCTTCATATTTTCTTGAATCAACGTACATAGAATGCAATTTTTACTAGACGTAATGCCTTAGAGCATATTATTTGTGATTATGATACATTTTTCAAACTTTTTCTGTTAAAGATGAGTTTATCTAGTTTACAATTTAATCTCAGAAATCAATTTCAGATGTATAACGAAGTGTGTAGACTTTTTTGAGTTAACGTATATAAAATTCAGCATTTTTATGAACTCTTTCTTTTTGTGTTGGCTTTGTCTTTCTATTTAATTCAAGATAGATGAAATTTGTTAGGATTTGGATTAGTTCTTCTTGGTCTTTAATCCTTCTTCTATTATGAAATTTGACTTCCTTCATATTTTCTTGAATCAACGTACATAGAAATGCAATTTTTACTAGACGTAATGCCTTGGAACATATTATTTGTGATAACAATACATTTTTCAAACCTTTTCTGTTAAAGATGAGTTTATCTAGTTTACAATTTAGTCTCAGATATCAATTTCAGGCGTATAACGAAGTGTGTAGACTTTTTGAGTTAACATATATAAAATTCAACATTTTTATGAACACTCTCTTTTTGTGTTGGCTTTGTCTTTCTATTTGATTCAAGATGGAGAAATTTGTTAGGATTTGGATTAGTTCTGCTTGGTCTTTCGTCCTTCTTCTATTGTGAAATTTGACTTCCTTCATATTTTCTTGAATCAACGTACATAGAAATGCAATTTTTACTAGACGTAATGCCTTAGAGCATATTATTTGGGATTACGATACATTTTTCAAACTTTTTCTGTTAAAGATGAGTTTATCTAGTTTACAATTTAGTCTCAGAAATCA
>NW_020625055.1:0-880 GCF_003573695.1 Papaver somniferum | reverse complement strand
TTCATGCTCTCACAGGGCATGTCAGTGGTGAAACAATTAGAATACCTGGTCTTCTTAAGAAACAAGCTATTTCCATTCTCATTGATACTGGGAGTACTCATAGTTTCATTGATTCTGAATTAGCTAACACTTTGCAATGTGACATTGCACCCACTGCTCACCTCCTAGTCAATGTAGCTAATGGAGAGAAAACAATCAGTACTGGTGTTTGTTCCCAACTTCAGTGGACAATGCAAGATCACAAATTCTATGCTCCACTCAGGCTGCTCCCATTTGAAGGATGTGATATGGTGTTGGGTGCTGACTGGCTCAAGCAACTAGGTGATGTTCTATTTAACTTCTCTAAACTTAGCATCATATTTAAACATAAGGGTAAGAAGATCACACTCTCTGGTAGTCACCAAAAATCTACTTTGTTACACATGAGTGGTAATGCAGTTAAGAATTTTTTCAACAAACACACTCGTGGTGTCATAGCTCAATTATTTTATGTTTCCACCCAACCCATTTCAACACCAATACCACCTCAAATCTCTACACTTCTACAACAATATCAGGATGTGTTCTCTGAACCATCTCAGTTACCACCACAAAGGAGTTTGGATCATACCATTCCCTGAAACTAAAATCCGAACCTATTTCTGTGAGACCATATAAGTGCCCTTATATTCAAAAATTTGTTGTAAAAGAATCGGTTAAGGACATGCTAGCTTCTGGAGTCATCCAACCAAGTCAAAGCCCATTTGCATCTCCTATTCTTTTAGTCAAAAAGAAAGACAACACATGGAGATTTTTTGTTGATTATAGGAAACTTGACTCCATCACTATCAAAGACAAATTTCCAATTCCCATTATTGATGGGTTGCTAGATGAACTTCAT
>NW_020625054.1:0-21552 GCF_003573695.1 Papaver somniferum | reverse complement strand
ATATATATATATATATATATATATATATAAGCACATATCAATTAGAAAAGAATAATAAGTGAATTTAGTTTCCTGATCTGAACCAAAATTTAATAGATATTCGAAAGATCAAAAAGACAATAACCATAAATTGTCTTATCTAATAACTGCCTATTTAAGAATGGATACTTCGCAGCGAGCATGTTCATTTAGTCTCTCAAAGAATTCCTAACTTTATTACTAGATTCAATATATGGACTAACTTTATTGAACCGTTAGTTTAAGACCATGCAGTAAGAATACAAAATTGTTAAGAACTGTAAATTCTTACCTCCCAGTAATACCGATTTTCGTCTTTCATTGCTGTTTCCAGCATTAGATAGAGGATTCAATTGTTGACCTATAATAATCATAAGACCATGCGATAAGAATTACTACTATCCCTACGTACCATCTCCACCAGCAATATGTATTCTAAACCATTTAACAATCATCATTATCCATCTCAACCAAAATCAACAGTTGAAGTATCCATATCATATTTGGTAGTGTCACACATGTAATAGTTAACAATATACCTTCTTGTGTATCCTCTTGGTGACTCTCATCTGGACTGTCCTCTGGTTCATTGATTTGGTCCCAAACTCGACCATATCTTCCTAATTTGTATGCATGGGAGCTGTAATTTTTGACAAAAAGTTTTATTAGTTGGCAGCAGTTGGACCATTGTGTAAAAAATTACTATTCTACAATGAAAAATGTTGAATTCATATTTAAAACATACCTATATGTTCTGGTCCTATTTCTGTAAACCCAGCAGCAATGTTCATCTACATCGTCGAGTTGCCACCAATTATCCTTTCTGCCTCTTCTTGAATGTGTTTTTGCAGAACAGGTTCAAATAAGGCTGTTTCATTGTTGCTTGTTGATGATGAAGGAAGATGTTTCCTCGTTCTGGTAACGCTCTATTTGTAGCAATCTAGCCTCACATGTCAAATTTTGCAGAGGGCCTAATTCTTCAGTAGTATTCATTGCCATTTTCGAGACACAACCAATAATATATTTTCCCAACTTCTGCATGCACATGTTGTTGTATAACAGTTTCAGATAGGTAGGCGTCATTGTTGGCTGTAGATGTTGAAGGAAGATTTGGGTTTTCCTTGCGGGATGTATGCCGAATACGATCATGCTCGCGAACAACATACCTCTGCTCCTTGGTCATATTTTCCATACGGATTCTTTTTCTGTCAAGGTTCATTTGTCATTCATCGGCTAGATGTTCTGCAGTCATGTTTTTTCCCCTAGTAGCAGAGTGATTCCGTATAGTTTCCATTTGTTGCATAACCTCAGGTGTGTGTGTTCAGGTATATGAGAGATGTGAACAAAATACAAATTAAAAAACAGTATGGATGTTTTTTCTCAGTTAAATCCCTATTAGGTAGAGTTACTGAATTAAAACCTTAATTTGAAAAGCAAATTAGGGTTACTAATTGGGCAACTCCGGTTAACAGAGATTGAAATGAAATTGACAAAGAGTCTGGGTTTAATCTACTATAGCATCATCGTCTTGATGGAATCTGAATTTCAACCATTTTTGGTCAGAGCCTATTTGATGAGAAAAGAGAGGAACAAAAATCTCGATTTTTTCTAAAGTTTAGCTTTATATATAAAATTCTAATTTAGTCCCTGAAAAGTTTAAGTATATTAAATAAATCCCTCGTGATAACTTACATATTATACAGAAACCTTTTATTGTTCGATGGCTAGGATTAGATTAAATGGTTGAAAGTCATTCGATCCAGTGGTTTGTACTTAATGTTCACACGGAAAATAATACTCGGGAATTCTCGAGATCCAACGAATTTTTTGTTTCCTCTTTTTTTTTTTTATGTTCACTTACCTCAATAATGACGATAGTTATATCAGTCCCTTACATATGGGCCAAAAATAGGGACGGGCTTGCTAGGCCTAAACCTTGGAGTATTTTTAACTTCCTTAATTAACCCTTATTCTTTGGTTTTCTTGAACGGCAAGAAATGAGTACCCTAAACCCTAAACCTTGATTTAAATAAAGGGCTAATTCGGCCTCAAAAGAAAACCCTAACAACCATAGTAGCAGAGAAGAACGCCGACCGATCGAGAGAGATGGGTAGAGTTATCAGAGCTCAGCGTAAGGGAGCTGGATCTATATTCAGATCCCATACTCATCATCGTAAGGGAGCTGCAAAATTCAGGAGCTTGGATTTGTTACTTGAAAGGTGTAGTTACTGAAATCATTCATGATCCAGGACGTGGTGCACCATTAGCTAGAGTTACCTTCCGTCATCCATTCAGGTACAAGCATCAGAAGGAGTTGTTCGTTGCGGCTGAGGGTATGTACACTGGTCAGTTTTTGTACTGCGGGAAGAAAGCTAGTTTAATGGTTGGTAATGTTTTGCCATTGAGATCAATTCCTGAAGGAGCTGTTGTTTGCAATGTTGAGCATAAAGTGGGCGATAGAGGTACTTTAGCTAGAGCTTCCGGTGATTATGCTATTGTTATCAGTCACAACGCTGATAACGGAACCTCCAGAATCAAGCTTCCTTCTGGTGCTAAGAAGATTGTACCGAGTGGTTGCCGTGCTATGATTGGCCAAGTTGCTGGTGGAGGTAGGACTGAGAAGCCCTTACTCAAAGCTGGAAATGCATACCACAAGTTTAAAGTGAAGAGGAACAGCTGGCCTAAGGTTCGCGGTGTGGCTATGAATCCAGTTGAGCATCCCCACGGAGGAGGTAACCATCAACATATTGGACACCCCAGTACCGTTTCTCGTAACGCAGTTCCTGGGCAAAAGGTTGGTCAGATTGGTGCCAGGAGAACTGGTCGACGTCGACGTGCTGCTGCTTGTGCTGCTTTTAAGGCAGATAATTAAGTTTATAATATTTTCTACTTTTTGGATTTACCTAATTTCTTAATTAGTTTAGTTTGAGAGAGGTTCGTAGTCTCAGTAGGTTTGTTTTTTTGTTATGAGTTTTGAATTTAAATTATTAGAGTTTTCGTGGAACCTCTTGCTAAACAGAACAAAACGGTATGAATATGTCTTTTAACATCATCACATTTAGCTAGATCACGAAGATTACGTTCTCATTCACTATCATATAAAGGTACCAATAACCTATGTTGTATTAGGCGTTAGGCGAGGCGTCAAGTCCGTCTAGGCGATCACTAATGTGATTTATGCTGTGTTGTGTTAACGTAGGAAAAGAACACAGTCTCCATTAGAATTTCAGAAATAAAACGTAATCAACCAAAAAATAACAAAACAAAAGAAAACAAAACTGAATCCCTATAAACTACCACCAACAGCATGCTCTTTCTCACAATATTAACCTCGCTGAAATCAATGCCTCTTAAACCATCTTCCCTACCAAATCATTCACGTTATTCCTTTAAAACTTATTATTATTTGTTTCCATATTTTCATCATTGATTTCAATGGCGATTGATTTTGCATTAATATTGATATTTCACCATATATAAAGTTTCCATACATTGATCATTCATTGTCTCTATGCGTTGATATTTCCGTGATGTCTCCATTCAATGCACGAATTCGCACTCATGAAGTTTCCATATTTTAACCATTGACTGGGATTGAAGTTATACGTAGCAATATTAATATCTTACAGTGAATGAAGTTTCCATATTTCAATCACTAGTTGACGGGGAGGTCAATATATAGAATATTATTATCTAGCTATTAATGATGTTTCCATATTATCATTGATTGTTTGCTGATGTTTTGTTTCCTTAATAATATTATTACCAAATATTATTATCTAGCTATGTATTATCATTGATTGATATTATGAGTGATGGATATTATTATTGATCATCAATGTAAAACAGAGGAAAATTAGGCGGTCGGGAACTTTCCATATATTTTCATTATTACGTTTGTAATTTAGCTATAAAATCTCTCCAATTAAGATTTGAGAATATATACATAGTTTCATATTTGGTACAGGCAGAGATGATGAAAAAGGAGGAAATAAAGAAAAGAAAAAAGAAACGGAGAAGGATGGGGATATAGAGTTCTGCGATATAGAGAAGAATGATGATTTACCCATAGCGCCTAACACTTCTGCGAGGCGCCAAAAGCACCAAAGTTGCCCGCCTAAGGCGCCGGCGTAGAAAGTAGTGTAAAATAGAATTACTCGGGCGCTAGACCTAAGCTTTTTGCGCCTTTGACGCCTAGGCGCTCTGGGCGAGCGCCTTTTACAACATAGACACTAACACTCCGCAGCCTCTTGTTTGAATGCCTATAGCTGTATTACGAGATGTCAAAACCAACTGAATTCATAGAATTTGACTCGCAATATGCCTTAGTACTAATGTTCTGAAAACCGGCACGGACCGTCTGGTCAGCCCATTGAATCGGTGACCCAGTCACCTTTCCGGGCTGTATCAACAGTGACCCAGTACAATCACCAAAAAAGACTTATTTCGTAAGATTCGGGTGACCCGGCCGTATTGACCCGTGATTCAACGTTTTTTGTACGAGTCAATGAGTCGATATTTCTTCATAAGATTCAAACGAGAAGATAATTTTTACAACCACAGATAAACAAAAAAACACAATTCACACGAATTTAAGATTTCAGATGATAACAATTGATCTTAATAATAAATTAATTATGAAAGTCATTAACTTGATCTTAACAATTGATCAAGAAATTAATTTGATCAGAAAAAGTAATACAAGGACAGATCTATATCCACTTTGATGATGCAGTAATATTGTGATGATTGAGGTGATGAGACAGCGACGCTCTGTGATGTTGCTGTTATGATTCTCATAGTCACAGATTATACTCAAACATTTTTTTCAATCACATTGGTATAGAGTTTGTGGTAGGAATGGTTATTGACGGCTAAGTTAGGGAAGAAGAGGCAGAACCGCAGGCAGAAGCAGATGTAGCGAGCGTGAAAGAGGAGATTGCTTTGTATGTTAAAAAACTGAGGTTAAGGTTTGAATGGCCGAAACTGTAAATATTGATAATAAAATGACTACTTTTTGTAGTTACCTCATGAGCTGTCACTCTTATGTTAACCATATGTGGCATTCCCTAGTCCCTTGCATGCATGTGTAAGTTACCCAATGACAAACGTGTAAGTTTTCCAATGATAAACGACATAAAAAATGGAAAGGTAAAAAAGTAAGTAAGATAACGTCTTATATGTCTCACCCAGTAAATCCGGGTTGAATCACTGGTTGAACCAATGACCCTTGACCCATTATTTTTTCAGGTTCGATGCCCGGGCCGGTTTTCAGAACATTGCTCAGTACATCCTTCTAGTTCCGGTTCGCTCTATAGAACAGAGGTAACATTCCTCTTTATATTTCCCGGCCGCAAAATCATGACTGTGCCTAACATACATAGTTATAGTCATATTTTAACTCTTGTAATTAAGAGATGTTTTCACCAAAATAGCACTATAAATGCGCCGCATCGATCCTCTTGTCATCATGGTCATAAAAAACACTGTCATATGTTAATTCTTGTAATGGAAAGATGTTTTCACTAGCAAATAGCATTATGTGCAGCATCCTCTTGCCATCATGTCATAAAGAACATTTTGGGAAATAACGTTAGGTGCACACCTATGCTGATGGATCTAGTCCTCATCTTCCACTCTTCCACATTTTGGAAGATATACTAGTCGAAGATCCTGCCAATATACTTCGGTTACTGCTTTCACGCCTCGCAAGATCAGAAAGATACTTTTTATTTCCAGTTTTCTGATCAACAAGGACCTCCCAAGTTTAATCACAAATGAAGCTAGCTCCCACAGGGTATTGAGTTCAACGATCTAACTCCCAAGATGAGGGTTACTTTGTGAGTGAAAGAGGGTTGCGTCAAGGGTGCCCCTTATCTCCATATCTGTTTATATTATGCTCTCAAGGGTTGTCGTGGTTAATGAGAAAAATGGAGGAAAATGCGTTATATAACGGGTATAAAATCTGTAGAAATGCCCCTATTGTGTCACATATAATGTTTGCAGATGACCTGATCCTTTTTGGAACTTTAGACAACCAGACTATCCAAACTCTTCTTCAGATTCTTCATATATATGCTGCTTGGTCGGGGCCAAACTACTAATATGCAGAAATCAGCTATCCACTTCAGCAGAGGTGTTCAAAGGCACAGAAGAATTGAAGTTTCTACTTTGTTGGGAGTAAAGAAGATGGAGTGTACTGATAAGTATTTGGAACATCAGCTACTTAAACCAAACCACCTAAGTTCTTCATTTGATTTTCTTGAAGACAAGTTTGAGACAAAAAAAGCTGGATGGAAGAGAATTCATTTGTCCCACGCAGGTAGAACCATGCTGATCAAAACTGAACTCGGGCTTATTCCCCCATTTTACATGGCTACTTCACTTCTTCCCAAGAAAACCTTAGCGCATCTGACAAGAATAATGAAAAACTTCTGGTGGAGTCATGACAAGGAAGTTCATAAAAAGCATTTCATAAGTTGGGATCAAGTTGAGATCGAAAAAGACCAGGGAGGGTTGGGAATTAGACTGCTCAGGGACTTGAATAAGGCAATGATAGAAAAGTTGGTGTGGAAGCTTTTAGATGATGAAGACTGCATATGGGGGAAGATGATGAAAGAAAAGTATGTGAAGAATGGCAATTTTTGGGAGGTAAAAAAACCTACCAGTTGTTCAGCAACTTGGAATGCTATGCTGTCAGTAAGAGAAGATATGGGGAGTGGGTGTTGTTGGTCGGTAGTGACTGGGGAAGACATAGATGTTTGGGCTGATCCGTGGGTACCAATTCTACCAAGAAACAAACCTGAAAGAAGAGGTGCTGAGGCGAACAGAAATGTAAAGGTAAAGGAGCTCATTATCCAAAAAGAACACAGATGGGATGAAAACAAGCTGCAGCAGATGTTCACCCAAACTGAAGTTACTAAAATAATGGAGATCCATCTACCAGAAGAGAACGAAGATGTATCTAGTGATAAATTGTTATGGACTTATCATCCAAAAGGTGAGTTTTCTTCCAAGTCCTTCCTCGAGAACATGCATGATAGAAATCCATCAACATCCACCAACTATGAATTGCCTTGGAAGAAGTTTTGGAATGTCAAGAATATACCTCATAGAAATCAAAATTTTCTGTGGATATTTCTCAAGAAGGGACTTCCAATGGATCAAAGCATAAGGAAACATATATATGGGATTTTGTGACAGGAGTGCTGAAACAACAGAGCATCTGTTTTTATATTGTCAAACAACTCAAGCAATCCTCTTTGCTTCCCCCTTAAGCCTAAGAACAGGTGAGCAACCTGACCTAACAGTAAAAGATTATATTCATAAGTGGCTTGAGAAAGGAGGAGACCACGCTAAACTAAAGATGGGAGCTTGTTTTTGGTGGGCTATATGGAAAGTCAGAAATGATGTGGTTTTTAACAGAAAGTGGTGCTGCATAAACTCTGTTATCAAAGAAGCTTTGTATTGGTACAATATGGAGGTCGTTGTTGATGAGATTGAGATTATGCCAACTGAGACTGACTATATGGAGAGTAGCAAAGACAATTGGGACCCCCTGTATAAAATAGAATCAAAATCAACTTTGATGGAGCTGTAGGTCCTAAAGGGTTTGCCTGTGGAGCTGTTGCGAGAGATAATGTTGCTGAGTTCCAGGGCTGTATGAATATAACTTTTTCTTATTGCATGCCTGTTGAAGATGAGGCGTACGGGGCTTTGCTAGCAGTAGAATTGGTGGAAAGAACAACTTTCAGAGACATTGTGTTCGAAGGAGACTCACTAGTAGTTATTTATGCGCTTAAGTACAGGCAGTACAAACCCAACTAGCGCATTCAGAACACGATAAACAGAATCAAAGATCTTATTGGAAGATTCAACTCTGCCGGAGTTTAGATATATCAAAAAGACTGTCAACAATGTGGCACATAGTCTAGCAGCCCTGGCTGTTGACACTCACTCTTTTAAAGAGCGGCTTTCTTCCCCTCCTTCTTGTATAGCTCAGATCCTTGAGATTGAGCATTCTAACACTAGCTAGTTTCTGTTGTTTTTTTTTTTTTCTTGTTGCTCTCCTTCAAAAGAAAAAATAAAAAACGGAAGAGAAACAACTGCAGTTTTTCATTGGGTTTATGTTTCTATGTTCCGAATACAAATTTATAGATTTGATGGGTAGATAGATAAGTTTTTAGGGGTAGCACCCATGGATTAACTGCTTAAAACCACGGTGGTAAATGAATTAAATCTAACGGCCACAAATCTTTAAAGCAAGAATCTGACTCTTTAACCGTCCAATTAGATTAAACCCTAGAATATACTCCTCCTCATCGTTTTACTGCAGAGAGAGAGAGAAAGGAAAAGAGAAAGCAAAGCAGCAGCAGCAGCAGCACCAGCAGCAGAAGAAGAAAAGAATACAGAGCAAAATCTGAGATTTGTTTGTTGATTATAAGCATGTCTAATTCTTGTTTGGTTCATCACAAGCAACCTGGGATTGATAGATGATCCACATAGATGGAGGAGACTTTGATTATAAGCATGTCTAATTCTCTTTGAAATTCTCTTCAATCTTCACCAGCTTCGCATGAAATCAAATCTGAAAAACCCAATTTTAGTTATGAGATTATCCTTCTCTTTCTCTTTGTTATGAGATTATCAACTTATCCCTCCTGACTTGCACAAGCACCTTAATTACTCTATATTAAAAATTGGGTGAATTGAGTTTGTGAACATTACATGCGTAAGAAAATATGATTACACACAATTTTAGTTTGTGAACTCATTTTTTATTCAAAATTATATGTTTACTAGAGTTTAAGAAGGTGTTCCGTGGAAAGTAATTTAATCTTTAAAGGTTTAATTTCATATACAAATTTGCTCTTTTTAACGGATTTTAGAAACATATGACGGGTTCATTCTTACGAATAGATAAATCGGAGGATGGATGCAATTCAAGTTTGAAATGTGAAGCCTTAAGCCTCTAAGAACCATCCCCATGAATAATATGTATAGGTCTTCTATTCTTGGCCAAGTAATTTTATGATGCTGCTTGATGTCGATAACGAGACAGAGATCATATTGATCGATGTAAATAAAGTCATTACCAGTAACCAAGCATTTTCTAAAAACCATGTCATCCATGGTTCGCCTAAAGTAGTCATTGTATTCTTAGAAGCACCAGAAGGGTACTCGAGGACCGTACCTAAATTTGTATGGTTGTTGGATCTACCAGAAGTTCAAAATATTTGCCATGCTTTTACTTATAGACAACAATCTTCCGAGTTCGGCATCAGGACTAAGACTATATCAGTTAGTGTTAATTGCAGTGTTTAACACGGAGATAAACAAATTGGATGATGGATACATTTCTATGTTCAAAAAACAAAAAGAAATTCCATGGTGAATATCGATCCGATACACCGGTGAAGGCATTAATTAATTCTTACTTATTCCTTTGAAAAGCGATCAGTTCGTTGATCATTGCCAGTAAGTATGAAATTTTTTGGCACCAGAGACATATATTTAATAGGCTAAAAGCCTAAAATGATGACTAAGTGGTGGACTAATAACTCATTTCTCCATCTATGTTTTGTAGGTTAGCGTTCGTATTTCAAGACAGAGAGAACTTTTATTGACCTGGATTGAGGACTTTAACCATCCCTGCTCCTTGTGTGTTTTCATTGTGCCTTTTTTTAAGGCTCTCGCGGCTGATAAGAAGACTTAGTATGCTTTCGTTCCTGACTCTTAATGTTCTTTGATTTTAGATGAGCTTTTCAAGAAATGTGAGTACTTGAGAGTTGTTTCATTTGCTAAGAAAAAGCTTACTGGTGACATAGTTCAGATTAGTTGTGGGGGTGATGCCTCAAGAGATCTGGGGTTTGAATGGTGTCAGGTCTATTGCGATAGTTTACTTGTTGGTGAGATACCCGATGGGATTAGGAAGGATTTTTCTGGGAGCTGTTAGTTTAGGGAGGAATAAGTTGAATGGGGGTAATTCCGGTAGGGATTGGTGGGTGTACTTTCTTGATTTTATTGATAATTTGTTTTTAGGAGGAATGTCGGATTCAATCGGGGAAGTTGTCTTTCTGTAACTATGTGGATATACATGGGAATAAGTTGGATGGTGACGTTCCGTATTGGATTGGTGAGATGAGTTGGATCTCCCTGGGTGTAGTTGCAGGAAATCCTACAATCACATCCCAATTTATCTTAAACAGATTAAGTAATCATAATATAATTTTCTTTATTGAATATCAAAGTTATAATTGTTTACAAAGTATTACAATGGTTTACTTGCTCACCTAAAATAGCTTTTTCTCTCCTAATTTCTTGTCTAGTACTCACTAAAAGATCCCTCTCACATGTGATGGCTTCTTTCCTTTATATAGGGTTCCTCATAGTGGATGACAGCTAAGAGATCCACTATTTTCAGAATTACTGTGCGTTACATTTGCTCATGTATATTCACTCATTCTCGCACAGATTATACTTCGCATAGAATATCACACTTTCCTCATGACTTTGCTAAGATCATCAAATCCGTCATCTTGAGTTTGCTGTGTGTGATGATTTTTGGCGAGATAAAATGAGCTGTAATCCATTATGTAATCTTCCCTATAAATAGAGTGCCCGGACCATTGTAAGGGAGGTTGGAATTTTGGGAGAGAGAAGATTATAATAAGAGAAAACAAGTTGGGGTTCTTGAGAGGAATACTTGTAATATTTGTGCCTTTATAATCATAAACTAAGTAAATTAATAAAGCTTGGTTTCATTTCGTGGTGTGATCTTATCTTAGAGTTACTGAAATTAGTAGTTGGGTGTAACTATGGATTTTCCGAGTTACAGTCCTGATGGATCCCGCGGAGGACATTATTGCTAGAGCTTCTGGAATGGTTTTTCACGATTTATATGGGCTAATACCATTTCATATATGACAAAAAAAAAATTAAGAGATCATGACCGTTGGATCGACTAAATGGTATCAGTCCCTAGTAATACTGGTATCACCCCATATAAATCATGCGGTTTTGGAGCGTTTTCTATGTTTCATGCATATTTCTGAATCTTCTAAGCCTAAACAAGAATATACTTAGGAAGGAAAATGTAAAACCAATGATACAAGAAACGATCCTATTGCTAATAGCGTTGATGTCCAAGTCATCTTTTTCCCGGCCGTAATAATAAAAATCAGTATTATTTATTAAGACAAGATATTATAGTCTTTTTAACATTAACTTGATATATCAGGGTGATATTCATTCTTAATAAATCTTGGTATCCAAAGAAAGATTTGATAGAAAAAAGTGTGTTGTAACATATGGCAGCCTTTAATGCGCATTAATAAGAAAATATCTCGTTTTAATTTCTAAAATCTAAAATCAATAATAAGATTTCACTTTACAGTTATATAAATTGACGTTCAAAATTGCACATCCATCAAAATTCGTCTTAACTTCAAAGTGGGGGAGATTATTTTCCTTTTTCTTATATCAATTACTCATGTTTCATTATTATTAAACTCGGTTATCCCTATGTATCCAAAAAAAGGGTTTAGCATGAAGATGATGCATATAGACTCCAAAGAATCACCTTTATATCCAGGTGACCATTTAACAAGAGGCGAGAGGCTTCAGAGACTCGTAGAACAATCCAAAGCTCAAGCACGTTACATCGAGTCACAAATATTACTCCATGACAATGTAACACTCTCCATGAATCCTGATGTTGTACGTTTTCCTGTATTTTACGAATCAGTTAGGTTTTACGTTGCAATGGTCGGTTTAGGTACATTTCATGATAGACAAAACCCAATCTAGAATTATTATTTGATGATTGATACAGGTAGTGCTCGGACTTGGCTTCAATGCAAAGGTGCCACTAAAGCTTTCAATCAAGACATGCCACTTTATCCTTGGAAATCGTCATCTATTTATCGTCATATTCCTTGTGATACTCATCCTCTTTGCGAGAGAGATATGTCCAATGCTGATGGCCAATGCATTTATAAAGTATGCTATGGGAGTGGATCAGTTATATCTGGTATCTTAGAGGTAGAAAAATTTATTCTAGGCTCCAATACTGGTGGCCTTGAAAGAATTGATTTAAAAATGGGTTGTGGATTTCTCCAGGAGAATTTTACAAACTTTATCGGTAAGAATCATTTACGTGGAAAACCTGATATTACTGCAGGAATACTCGGTTTAGGACAAGGACCATGGTCTTTTCTAAATCAATTGGAGAAGGAAAATTTTCCTACTGTTTCGAGGCATTTAAATATGATATTGAGCGATCAAATACATATTTAAGGTTCGATGCAGATGCAACAATTGGAGGCGCATCTCAACAACTACGTACAACTCCCATTGTTCTGCCTCAGTTTCAGTCGTATCATTATTACTTAAATTTATAAGATATTAGTGAAGGTAGCAAAAGAATAAACTTTCCTAGTGGTACTTTTGAGATAAAATCCCGAAGAAAAGGAGGTGCTATCATAGATAGTGGTGCTACAATATCCATGATATATAAAGATCATTTTGATAGAGTTGACGATTTGGTGAAGGCACATTTTAAAGAGCTTGGAGTTGAATATATTGGTGCCCGAGGAGGTCTTGATGTTTGTTTTCGTCTACGTGGAAGATTTGGTATTCATAACTATACTTCCATAACACTTCCTTTTCAACAGACTGATTACGTAATTCCAGATTATAAAGCTAATTTTGTGATGATGTCCATCGAAACTCTTTGCTTCGGCTATTTCCGCAATGATAAAAATAGGCCATTTTTTATTTTAGGAGCAATGCAACAAGTTAATAAACGGATCTTATATAATTCCTCTGAAATGTGGCATACGAGCCTCTTTCCAAACAATATTTCTTAGCTCTTGTGGAAAATCACCTGGTTCCATCTCATCATTATCAGGGGAAATCCTTTCTTCTTTTTTCTTAACTTCATGTCTCTTATTCTTTTTTTCCCTTTTTTCCAGATAATGCTCAGCTGAATTAGAATCCCATAAATATAACAATTCTACCAGGTTCTTGCATCTAAGTTCCATGACAAGAGGAATCACCAGTTTATCGCAACATCCATAAAAATAAATCCCACAGCTCTTGCAAATTTTGTAGGGATCACGCGTTTCTCTGCATTCTTTATTAGAGCATAGACGTGCATCACCAAAGAGATTTGGAACCATAAACGCATTACACTGGATATGTAAATCAGAAAGTTTATATTTCTCAGCAAGTTCGACACCAGCCTTCATGCCGCTGAATATCTGACAATAAAAAGATTTTCCATGATTTGTTCAAACCCTAGTAGTAAGTATCTCAATCACTTGCTACTATTTGTGAATCTCATCAATTGATAAATGAATTGTTGATCCATCCTTAGGGGTGACTGTAATTAGGCAAATAGGTATCCAAGTGCTATATGCACCTTAAAGTTATTATTATCCCCAAATTGAGAGAATTGCATGTAACCCATTGTTTGATTATAGTGGAATATTTGCCCCTGGTTTTTTACCCTTCACCTTGGGAGGGGTTTTCCACGTAATTGCCGATGTTGTGTGATTTCTTCTCATATCATCGTAGTTGTGTTATTTCCGCATTTGTGTTTCATTGCTTGTGTAGGTTTCGTATTGCGCATAGCGGCTGGAATGTTGTAAGTCTCCCCCAACAAGTTTGGTACTACCATCTCCTTCTTCTAAGTGGTGTATGCTTCTGATCTTCTCAACATCAGTTTCTGCTATAGTATATTTATACTGATATGAATATTTTTTTTTAATACAAGCATGTTTTGTTGCATCGAATTAATCATAATGGAGTACTATAATGTTGGGTCACACCTCTTAGGTATACTCCTATATTTGTCTGGACAGGGAAACATGAAAAAGGTTAATTACAAGGGATTTGGAAGCCTGGACTATAAGAACATCAGTTACTTTTTTTTTACCAGAAAACAAACAAAAGAAAAACCTAAAGAACAAAAAACTTGTTAGAAATTTCAATTCATCTTTGAGCAGGAAACTCATATGGCTATGCATATATGCCGGCTAATCAGGGCTGATAAAAAAATTACCCCGAGGTGCATTTTCACCTGTCCTCAATTCCTCTTTAATTCTCATTTTGGTTGGTTACTATCACAACTCGGTCTCCATTTTCTTGGTCAATTGCATTAATCCTTTCCTCGTATCCGGAAACTACCTATGGTCCTATGTACCCTAGCAACTTTTTGGTACATTGGTTATATCCATTCCCTTCCATACAATGATACATAAACATCATCACTTATAATTACCAACCATTAAAATGGGTGTACTAGCTGGTAAGCACACTACTGCTTCTGCTTTCTTTATTTGACAGTTTGAAAACTCATAAATCATAATATAGTGCTCATGACTCTCCCAGGCTTGTCTAGAAAAGAAGATGTTTAATGTAGTGGGAAGTAGTAAAAAAGATTGAAACAACCAAAAGATGCCAGTGTTTATTCCAAGCTAGGACTTATTGATATAGCTCATACAGTGTTTCATGGAATATGCGATCCGGATTTAGTTCTTTGGAATTCCATGATTGCAGGTTATGGGTATGGGAGGCCTTGGTGTGAAAGCTTAAAATTGTTTAGTAAGATGAGGAAAATGGGAAAAGACCCAGACGGGTATACTTTTGTCGGGGAATTCATTGTTTATGTTTGAAAAATGGGTTGGATTCGAATTCTCATGTAGCTCTATGGATTGTGAGTATGTATTCCAGGTGCAATTGCTTGGATTCAGCTTATAAAACCTTTAGCAACTTGCGGGATCCTGATATAATTCAATGGTCATCTTTGATAACTGGACTTTCTCAAACTGGTAACTCGGAAGAAGCATTGTTTTTATTCAGAGAAATGATTTTGGAAGGTGAAGAAAGAGCGGATCTACATTAATTGCAAGTGTGTTGGGAGATTCCTCTAAGTTGGCCATGGTTGAACCTGGTAGACAAATTCATGGTTTTGTTTTTCGCCATGGGTTTGAATCCGATGTTAAAGTTGCATCTTCGCTCATTGATATGTACACAAAATGTGGGGCTCCCACGCTCGGTGTTAGAGTCTTTGAGATAATGCACGAAAGGAACATTGTCACATATAACTCTATAATTTCAGAAGCTTTTTTGGTGTTTCAAGAGATGGTGGAAAAAGGATTCAAACCTGATCATTTAACTTTTTCAGCTCTTCTTAGTAATTGCAGTCATGCGGGAATGGTTAGCAATGGCAGGGAAATATTTCGAAGAATGGAAGAAGATTTCGGTGTCACACCTAGAATTGAACACTATGTATATATGGTGAAGCTCTTAGGGTTGGCTGGAGAACTGCAAGAGGCTTATGATTTGATTAAGAAAATGAAAATGCCGCCTGATTCAGGAGTTCTGGGTGCTTTATTATCGTGTTGTGTAGTCCATGGGAATTCAGAATTTGGCAAAATTGTAGCTGATATGCTTTTAGAAATTGATCCGAATAAAACTGCATATAGAGTTATGCTTTCTAACATATATGCTGCAAATGAGAAATGGGATGAAGTGAAGAAAGTGAGAGATGAAATTTGTGTTTCTGGTTTGAGAAAAACACCAGGAATCAGCTGTATTTGAGTTTTGAGCTAATCTTCCGTTCAGCAAACACATTATGGACCAAGATAGTCACCGGTTCAACTTAGAAGTCGCTTTATCCTGTCCAATTGGAAGCCGGTAATCTGTATCTGGTGTATAGGCCCGTAGCAAACGTAGAAGCTCAGTGTCAATAGGCTCAGACCATTGTTGTTATTGACTACTGACCCATGATATGCTATCAAAGAAGGGAAAATCATTGCAATGCCTACTGATACTCTTTATGGATTGCAACCTATTGATACCCAAAGACACTCGAGTCGAGTCATTCTCAAAGGCGAGCAAGGTGCCCACAAAGGTCCACAAAGGCGGACGCTTCATAAATTAAGTGGGCTTCTCACCAATAAAAATCCGCCTCGCGCCTGGCACAACACTTTGTAATGTGTTTTTGACTATTGATGTGACTACTGACCCATGTTATGCTGTTGCAATAGGTCCTGTACTGTTAGTGGATATTCCTAGAAATATGAATATTACTGGCAAGTAACATCTGTTCTAACCTCCTAATCAGATTTGGTATTTGCTATTTATTTGCCAACACCCGTTAATGATCGCTTACATTCTAACAGCTGAAGCTGTGGAGTCCTTAAACATTTCAAGAGGAGTGCTTCGTGTGATATTCAGGACATTAAATACTGACAGGTATCTTATGCCTACCATTTAGTAGTTTACTGTTCCCGTGATTGTTAACTATTGGTAACCTATACCGTCCTTCATTAGTCCACTTTATGTGATCAGTGGCTACCATTAATGATTTATTACAGGTTTCTTATGTACAAAAACCAGTTCGACACCAGTTTTGTTGGTTTTACAAAGGATGGAGCACAGTGGCTGAAAGATCACACTGATATCAAGATGGTTGGTAAGATACTCAGGTTTTTCAGAGTATTGTTGCCTCTTTTTTGTGTCTGGTTTTGTTACTCGCTCATCTTTCTATCTCCAAAAGTCACAATTATCCTGGGATGTTGCTGTGAAATTTGATGTAGGAGTTGATTACTTATCCGTTGCTTCATGGGACGACAATGTTTCTGCTCATCTCGTGTTTCTTGAAGGCAGGGTAAACATTCTTCTTTAATCTGTTCTTGGCCTATACATATGGCCACCTTATATTTTGCTCCCTAGTAATATCATGTGATTTTGTAAATGCTTCCAGGACATCATTATTGTGGAAGGCCTCAAACCGGATGGTATTGACGCTGGGCAGTATTCTTCTGTGCATTGCTTACCTCTGAGATTGGTTGGTGTGGAGGGATCTCCAATAAGATGCATTCTGATAAAATGATACTATTTCCCCGTAAGTTCCTACATTCAGACGTGTATGCTTATGCTGTTCATGCATGCATCTAGTTAAAATGCTAACTATCTTTGGGCTCCTGTGTCTCAGTTACTTGGGTTTCTCTGGCCCAACTAGATTTTCCTGATCAAAAGAAAAAGAAAAGTTCTACCAAATCAGGAGTGCAATATTTACCAACCTCCATGGTCAAGCAAATGAGGTTAAGTAAGAAAAGGATTAAAAAAAGAAAAGGGATTATTATTAATCTAGTAGAAAGTAGTGAAATCACCTGGTATCCTCACAGTTTTACTACACTCTCGCGGTTACTAGATGAGCATTTGCTCTTCATTCCAGTTCAGTTTGATGTTTACTACCTCAAAAAACTACGATCAAACGTCTTACGAGACTTTTAAAAGGGAAGCCATCCTGCAAAAATATGTCATCTAATCTGATATGCAAAATTGTATGTTTATTTTGATACACTGACCTTCTCAGTCAGTTTCGCATGGATAACTAAACAAATACTAGTCAATTATTGGACACCGCATCTAACGACATGGGATCGTGGGAGGTACTCTTTTGGGTGAAGTTTTGTCTCCACACTGACCAAACAAACCTTTAAAAGACGATCTTATATAAAGTGCTTTACCAAAGATTCCCCCATTAATGCAGAGAAGAACTTTTACGGTTATTTATTACCGACCCTACTACAGCTGGGACAATCGGACTTTGTCCGATCTTGGTACACTGGCATAATCTGAACGGTGAATAGAGAAATGACTCTAACATCGGGATTGGTAATGGAATGAAGAACGGAATGATCAAAGATTCGGACTTGTTGTCCCAAAATTGGCCCATTTAGTTGTCCTAGTTCTAGAATTTTCCATTTGTTACCGTGGTCTTCCATGCCACAAACATGGTAAATAGCCTTTTTTTTACTTTGGTTGTTGTGTCGATTGACTCGTCTTCGTTTTACAGCCGTTCGGATTAGTTTTATGTACTCCAGGACAGGTAAAGTGAAAAAAACAATAAATCATGAACCAACGACCAAAATGATTCAAAACTGCAATGATAACAAATAATATAATAATCTCTCTTTTCTTTTTGAAAAAATAAATAGGATCCTTTGCTAATGAATCCTATCATTGGGGGTCTAGGGGGAGTTTTTGGAGGCTAAATTACTAACTGGAGCTTAAATATTACAGGGGAAATCATATTTGTGTAAAATTTCAAAAATACCGTCTATAATTTTGATTTAATCCCTTCGTACCCTCTCATTAACTATCTAATTTAATCAAAATAAAAGGGAAAAAAACGGGAAGATCATTAAAAGAAAAAAACCGCCCCTCTTCTTCTTTTTCCAATTTTTCTTCTTCTTCTTTTTCCAATTTTTCTTCTTCTTCTTCTTCTCGTCTTCTTTCCTTCTTCTTTTCTTCTGTAATTCTTCGTTGTTCAACGATTAATCGTCGATTCAAAAAAAAAAATCGTCGTCGATTAAACTCATTCTATTAAACCATGAAACCTAAGGAAAATATATGTCAATCTTCGTCGAATTAACCTCCTTCTGAAGCAGAGAAACCAACTTCATCAAATGAAGATGAAACTGATGATCAAGAGGAAGTGAATGAAGGAGATCCAGCAGCCGCCGAGTCTCCTGATATGACAGCAATAAGGTATGAATTCAAAAATCCACTCTTTATGAACAACATCAGGAGCAGCAGCACCAGCATCAGGAGCAGTTGTAGCACCACCAACAGCATCAACCATTGCAGCAGCTTCAGCCATTTCTTCAAACATACCTTCCGATTCTTGGTGGCGATCCCTCTCAGCTGAAATAATGTTTCTCCTCATCCTAGCGAACCTGATGACCTCAACAAGCTCTTCCAGTGTCAACTTATCAATCAATGTCAGCGCTTGTTCAAGATCGGTCTCACCTCCGAAAGCAAACTTATATAGGCTTCTCTATGTAACTCTTTGTGGTTTCCTCAGAGCATCCTCCAAGGTTACCTCTCGATTGTAAAATTCTAGGTGTCCGAAGTCCATTCTACACAAAAATTTAACAAAAATCATGTAAGAAATCGGTGCATATAGAAACAAAAGTAATCCGATTCTTAAGAGACTTCAAAAATCGGGTTATGTGGTACATGTATAAAACCCGATTGTGGAAAGGAAGATGAAAAGTCTATAGTAATCGGATTATACATATTAAATATATATAAACCGATTCTGATGATGTATTTTAAGATTTCATTTCTAACACAAAATCGGTTGATGTTAATCATCATGTAAACCGATTACTGTGCATGCTCTTCATGGCCGAAAACCAAACCCAGAATCGGTTTATTCGATATGTCAATAAAAACAGATTCTGGGTGTAATCAGAGTTTTGACTTGTCAAAAACGAATATTTAAACATGTAAATCAATAAGATAAGAAGAATCATAGAATGGGTTGGTGGAGATTTACCTTTTTCTTGTATGGATCGAAGGTTCGTTGGAGAAGAAGATGAAAATTAGGATTTTGAGAATTTGGAAATATAAGGATGAAAATAGAAAGTTTTTTTAGGTTTAGGTTTTTTGGTTTTTGGATTTACTGAAAATGAAAAGATTAGTATTTATATGAGAGAGTTTTAGGAATTAATGTGGGGATAAATTAGTATTTTTTAGAAATTTGGGTGCCCAAAGTAATTTGGTGGTGTGGAAAATAAAATTTGATAGACCCCAATTAAATGTTATAGCCCCCAATTTAGTCGGGATATTTTTGCTCTCCTTTATTCTTGTATTAATATCTTCGTCAATCTGGTCATCAATTCAACAATTGTATTCATAATCAAACAACATTTAGTATTGTTAGTTGATTTTTTCAAAATACTACCAATCGTTTTTCAGTTTTAGAGAGTTAAGATTAAAAAATAGGTGGGTGTTACAATTGATATCAGGGGTTAGGGGTTACATTGATTCATTTCACGTAAATCGTGGGAAGAATTTGTGTTCTCAAGGGTTACTTTGTCGGACTCATGTAAATTTATATAAATATCATACCTAGTTAGTGAGTCAATTAAGATTTTTGATCTCCTCATATCTCTTTTTCCTGGCGTTTTTAGGGACGACTCTGAAAGAATTAGGGGCGACACAAAAAGACAAAAATAGGTCATAATCGGTAGGTAAGTCCACAATCGGTAGATAACTTCCAGGGCCATTTTTTTAATGGTCAAACTACCCTTTACAATCGGTAGATAAATACACAATCGGTAGTTAATTAACAATCCGTAGGCAAGATAGTTCATATAACTACCGAATATAGAGTTGCCCCAAAATCAGATTTTGCAAAAATCCTTTTTTTGTAAATTTTGGTTGAACCTATAATCAGTAGTAAATGAAGTTTCCATGACTTCCGATTATACAGTATACCACTTTGCCGAAATCAAACCATAATCGGTAGGAAAGATAGTTCATATGACTACCGAATATATAGTTGTCCCAAAATCATATTTTGCAAAAATCCTCTTTTTTGTGAATTTTGGTTGAGCCTATAATCGGTAGTAAATGAAGTTAACATGACTTCTGATTATACAATATACTACTTTGCCGAAATCCAACCATAATCGGTAGGCAAGATAGTTCATATAACTACCCAATATAGAGTTACCCCAAAATCAGATTTTGAAAAAATCCTCTTTTTTGTGAATTTTGGTTGAGCCTATAATCAGTAGTAAATGAAGTTACCATGATTTCCGATTATACAATATACCACTTTGCCGAAATCCAACCATAATCGGTAGGCAAAATAGTTCATGTAACTACCGAATATAGAGTTCCCCAAAATCAGATTTTGCAAAAATCCTCTTTTTTGTGAATTTTGGTTGAGCCTATAATCGGTAGTATATGAAGTTATCATAATTTCCCATTATACAGTATACCTCTTTTCCGAAATGCTACCATAATCGGTAGTCAAGATAGTTCATATAACTACCGAATATAGAGTTGCCCCAAAATCAGATTTTGCAAAAATCCTCTTTTTCTGAATTTTGGTTGAGCCTATAATCGGTAGTAAATTAAGGTATTCTAACTCCCGATTCAGTTATTCTCGAGAATTAAATGACTGTGCCGGCAGTGGATTGAAAACCAGAAAAAACAATTCAAAACGGACTGAAAATCAATTTTCGCATCGTCTCAGAAAAAGTGATATGTTTGCCCCGTTTCAGATACTTTTTCTAGAACAGAGCGAAAGTATCACTTTTCCCAAAACGAAACGAATGTATCACTTATCCCTAAACGGGGCGAAACTATCACTTTTCCCGAAACAGGGGGAAAGAACAACACATATTTCCCAGAAAATCGTTGAATTGATTCAGTTGTTTTCAGATCTGACGAGAGGAAGACGCTGCATTGAAGAACAACAAATAGGTTTGTATCAATTTTTATTTTCTGTTTGTATAAAATAGGTTTGATTCACTAGTTTTTTCTGATCTATTTTTTAATTTCGATTTTCTACTGATTATCGTTTTTTTTGCTTGGATTTTGCTGAGTCTGAGAAGAGGAAGAAAACAGGTTGGAATAGAGAAATCAACATAGTGTGTTTTCGATCTAGTCTTGAATTCCATTGATTTCGATTTTTATGATTTGGATCTTTCTTATTTT